>NC_092861.1:23921855-23932383 GCF_032062135.1 Pyxicephalus adspersus
ATGAAATTTGCTGTGCAAACTTACTGTATAACGTAATCTTCTAGGAGACCCAAAACCTTTGTCTTGCTTGAAACATGAGCAGGAGAAAGGGAAGAACTTCCCGATTTTCCTTGCTCCTGACAAACATAAAAACAGTTCCTACAGAAAATTACATCTTTACAAGGTAGCACCACTTCTTCTCATTGTGGTCATTGATAAACAAACAAGGCAAGATGGCTTTTGGAAATGATTTGAAATATGGATGATGCATGCAGGTATACCAGCACACCATTTTTAATTTGCAATTTCAGTGTATTTGCATGAAATAAAACTTCTGCGAGTTCTATTTTAAAAGATTACTGTACTTAAGCTTAAACACACAATTATCAATAAAAACTTAGTTGGAACCCCCTCAATTAGGACGTCAGGACACAGAGATCTGGATGCTGTAGCCTGCAATCCAGACCGGCATTTATAAACCATAGTAATGTCCTATATACCCAAAGAAGCAGGAAGGAACATATCCGGTGGATCTTCTGATGGCTTGGGCTAGTTATGGGGGGGCTTTCAACATCATAGCCATAGACTGCCACTTCTCCACCCTTGCTATCAGAAGCCAAGTCTTAGATGACATCAATATTGTTTACAATGCCAACGTGGAATGGAGAGTCAGTAGACTAAGGTGGCCAGATCTTTGGATCTGGGAATCCTAAATAGGGAGTCTAATTTAGATTTATGATGCTCCTGTAAGTGGCAAACAGAAAATTGTATTTATGTGTGAGTACAGTTGTGTGTCAAGACAAATATTTAGATGTAAAACATTTTTGCATGAACTGAAATCTACCTCCATATGCATATGTGCTCCCTCAGGCAGCCAGGAATGATGTTGCTGTTACATAAATGGTGGCTGCTTATGAGTAATGGAGGAAGAAAGTAATGTGGATTCTGGAATCCAAGCTCCATGGGCATGTGCTTTATCATGCTTTCAAATACTGCTTTTTGTCCAGCCCTGGCCTGCCCATGCTTTTTTGGCCGGCAAGGAAGAAGCAGCAGCAAATGGGTATTCGCCTCTCTGTTTTTTGTTCTGGCTTTCTACTTATTGCAGCATATTACTTGTCATTAAAAAACAATAAATATGTTTTTAAATGCAACTTGTATAGGCACCAGAATATATTGTATAGGAGCTACGCTTAATCCCCTAAATATCAGCAATGGAATTGGGAGCAAAGTGTTACATTAGTAGCTGATCAGGTCTGCAGCAAACTTATTTAATTAAAACATAATTACATTACATGGTGTTTTTTTAGTTCTGCTATTTGATAGCAGTCCAATAGTAGTAGTGGTCAAAATTGAGGACACTGTCATGATGTATTGCTAGTATACAGTATGAGAATCCAAGGGGTGGTAATATAAACACCATCTTACTACATAAAGAATGATACATTTCTGTACATTAAAGCAAACTTATAGTTTGGCCATCTAAGGAAATGCAACTGGTATGCTTTAATTCTCCATAATCTGTATGCATACCTTTGATTTCCTGTACCCAAAAGAAAAGCCTGGTAGTTCCAGGTATGCAGAACTATGAATTACTGTATGAGATAGCGCTGGGTTGGTTAGTGTTATAGGGAGATGATGTGTAGAATTTGACTTCATAATGCATAGCTTTCATTAGACTTTCCTTTGCTCCCAACAGCTGAATGGAGAAGTGGTGTTGCAAAAATAAAGTCAGGTATATGTAGCTGGAAAGGGCTATATTATAGTGAACCTGTTGCTTTGCATGAGCAAAGCCCAGATTTGCTTTGCTTGTTTTATTTTTGCCACTACCACTACTGGTAAAAAAATATATTTAAGTCAAATGTCAGAGATTACATGCTGTTATAGTTAATATAATCATTACACCATTTCGTGCATTTTCTAATTGTATTGTGGGAAAGGACATTTAAAGATAAAAAGACTTCCCAAGATCTCTGAAAAGATATTTGAGGGAAAGTATGCAGATGGTATATTAGATTTCTGTGTCATTTATTTTCATTGAAGATCTCCAATATCCCACACTTAATATATTTGTTATGAGGAGGGCATATGACATGATGCTGAAACACCAGCTGAGCAAATCAATGCAGCTTGTTATTTGCCTGCTGTCTTATTAAAGCTAGTGAGTAAGTAGGAATAGCATCTGACAGATGGTTACCAAGTCCATAAGGACTTGAGGTAGTCATTCCAAGGGACATTTAAATGCCCCAGGCTGCCTCAATTTTTCTTCATATAGTATGGCTTCACGACATTGGCCTTGAAGGCATGGGTAATATTGATCATGATGTACTTTGCACTTGGGACATGGATTGCACAAGGTTTGGTAACTAGACAAATAACTATCCCACCCTACTAGTAAAGAGAATGTGGCTACAGGCTCTTGACTTTATTACACATTGGTAGTAAGGGGAAGCTATGGTCATAAACTATGTATCAGGTGAAATTAATGTGCTTGCTTCAGGGGTTCCTCATCTTAACAGTACCTATCACACAATGTACCGTGCAAATTGACACAATGCCCCATCTGCAGTTGACTGATGGCTTGTTCAGCTTTAATCTCCAGTGATCTCTCATTAATTCATTCATTTATAATACTTATTTGTCATTGGAAGATGCTCTGAAAGGATTATTAAACAGCCTAGAAATGAAAGTTTAAAATTGGCACCTCAGTTAAAATAAAATATGATCTGAATGTGAATGTGAATAAAATAATGAAATACCTTTTAGCATTTCCCTAATGATTTATACATATTTTGATCCTATTTTCTACCAATATTTAGCAATTCATTTATTCTTTATATACATTTTTATCTGACAAGTTTAAAAGCTAGAATCTTCCATTTGCTTCAATTCTGAGATCCCTTAAAGTCTATATGATCTACAAAAATATCATCTGATCAAAATCAAAAAGTTTAAATATAACCCATATAAAGTAAGGAATGACTGAGACAATCTGGCTTGAGAGGTAAAAGACACCTTGTCACCTTGTAGGATATGGCCAAATGTGGGCAAGGTTACATTTAAATCCATATATATTCATAAAGACAGACATGTAAATATTACCAAAGACATGTAAATATTACCAATTGCAAGCAGATATAAACGAACCCAGTTTCCACTAACAGGTATATACTCCAGTGACAGGCAGATTTTTCTGTAGCATGTACCAAGTGCCATAAAGGTTTTCCTGATGGGTAGACTACAGTGACAGGCAGAACCTTGGTTAATATTATTATTCTTATTATTAATAATAATAAACAGGATTTATATAGTGCCAACATATTACGCAGCACTGTACATTAAATAGGGATAAGTGTGGGATAGGGGAAATGTATGCCAGCATATAGGATGTACTCAAAGTTAATGTGTGTTAACTTTTTTCTATGTACAATCCCTCACAGAAAGATTGTACGGCCATACTCAAAATACTAACCTAAATCTTGGCTGTGTGTGATCTACTGTGTTGTGGGTTAAGGTCAGAGCTATGTGTGAGCTACTCAAGAGTTTACCGATCAAACTCAAAACCATGTCTTTATGGACCCTGCTTTGTGCATAGGAGAGTATCACGAAACACATTGCTGGAACACAAAATGCGTTCCTCAACCATTGCTGTCAGTATACAATTGTCCAAAACGTTTGTATACTGCAAAATTAACATTGCCCTTCATTGGAAAAAAATGAGCTCAATATTCCTATAGTATCAATCTGGGCACTATATTAGTGAGGGTCCTAATTGTATATATACATAACGGTAGTTTTTTCACATGCCAGCAAAATGTGGCCATGTACAGTTCTGCAGTCCAAGAACGTCACAAATGTGGTCCATAAATCTAGTCCTAACAGCATGTGGCTTTCCCTACAGAAGAAAGCTGCTGCTAATCTGCCATTAGTGGTCCTTAATAACATGTGGCTTTTCTTAGAGCTGCAAGTTGCTGCTGATCTGCTACTTGTAATCCTACCAGCATGTGACTTTCCCTACCATGCTAAAACCTGCTTTTTTCCAGAACGGGGAGGTGTAGGTAGCAGCCAATTTCACCCGCTTGTTGATTTAGCATCAGTCAGCCAGCCCCATCCTGCC
This sequence comes from Pyxicephalus adspersus, assembly GCF_032062135.1. Lineage (NCBI taxonomy): Eukaryota > Metazoa > Chordata > Amphibia > Anura > Pyxicephalidae > Pyxicephalus > Pyxicephalus adspersus. The sequence goes on from NC_092861.1 coordinate 23,925,949, forward strand.
TACTAATCTGCCTTACCAATGTGCTGTGTTCAGATCAAGCACTCTACATGAGCAAAAAGTCCTTTCCTGCAGCAGGCCCCTGGTATTGTGCATTTTAGAGTTTCTGTTCAATCCTAGAGTTCTTGTTGAGCCCCAAAGTTCCTGGAGTTGCTTTTTTCTTTCAGTCCCCAAAGTTCCTCTGTGAGCCCAATTTTCTTTCTGCTTCTGATCCATTTGTGCTCCAGAGACTCCTGTGCATCTCTTGACCCACTAATCTTCCTGCAATACTTTATTTCTGGGTACTGACTCTAGCCTGCTCTATACTATTTTTGTTCCCTGCCTGTCCTGAGCTTTTTCCCGGTCTGATGTTCCCAGCTATTGGTGTACCTGGTCCTGGTCTATCCCTGGTCTATGTGCCATAACCTGAAAGCCACCCATGACAAAGCCTATCCTTCCTTTTGGGGTGCTTTGGTGAAAACCATGCAGTACCTAACACCAAATGTTTAGATAGGGTACACTTCTTATGAACATTTTAACACTGTGTATGTGCAATGAATAAATATATATTTATATATATATATATATATATATATATATATATATATATGTAAATAATGAGCACCTACTGTGAATTTTCTGAACACATCTTTTTCATTAACAACAATCCTTATGTATGTGTTATTTAGGGTGGGATTAAGAGGATTGGTGGATTCAAAAGGGGGAGAAGTATAAAAAGGTTAAAAAAGGGGAGTCAAATAGGACAGGGGTGGACAGTTGGAAGGTCCTCGGGGGCAGTCCTAGAGAGGGTGGCATTCATTAGTGTTGCAGGGTACCGCCTTATGGTATGGTGTCTCCGTTGGAGTGTTGAGAGAGGCAGAATGACAAGTGGTGGAGTTGGTGGGGCTACTGGTGGGTCAGGTAATGTTCCTAAGGTAGTTTATTGTGGCTGGGAACAACAAGGTGATGGTGGCAGCTTCAAAAAGGTTAAAAGATGGTGAAGGGAATGCCTTCACGGACCTACAACCTAGGTTGTTGGCAAATAGGGGTCAGGGAAGTTAATGGTATTTGTATTGTTAATGATATGAATAATGTCATTGATGTTCATTTTTATTGCTATATATTGTTATGGTTATTTGTGATTAAAAAGTTGTAATAAACAGCTGCTGCAGCCCGTTAAACTGCAATAGCGGGTGTTTTGGGGGTAAACAGAGGGGGGGATAGGAGTGGGGTGGGGAAGGTGTAGCAGTTGTTGGGGGTGGAGAGGGACCTCTGGGACCCTAGGTCATGTACTTTAAACTGCAAATGTGCATAAGTCAACATGCAAGACACAAGAAATCCTGTGTGTGGAGGCTGTCATGAACATTTGTAAGCACTGATCTCTACATCCTTAAGGGCAACCAATACCTGGAAAGAGATTTCAGGAGCAATAGGACGTTACATAAGTATAAAAAAGCATTAAATACACATGGGAGACAGCTGACTGGGGCAGAAGAATGGGTCTAGAAAAAATGTTAAACATTATGGTAAATTATAATGATCTATCTATAATTATACAAACTATATTTATAATGTATTTCATAATAAAAAATTGCCCTTGTACACACACCAACCAAGGTACAAAACATATTTATGCACAACCAGAATGCACAGATGTACATAGTACTCTATTGCACTGTACACATCAGGCATGTCCACACAAAATAAAGAAACAGAGCAAGGGTTAAGGGTGGGATTAGGAGGATGGGTGGATTCAAAAGGGGGAGAAGTATAAAAAAGTTAAAAAAGGGGGAGGCAAATAGGAGGGGAAGACCGTTGATTGGTGGCTATGGGGGAGTAGTCCGGGGTTGAGAGGGGTGGACAGTTGGAAGGTCCTCGGGGGCAGTCCTAGAGAGGGTGGCATTCATTAGTGTTGCAGGGTACCGCCTTAAGGTATGGTGTCTCCGTTGGAGTGTTGAGAGAGGCAGAATGACAAGTGGTGGAGTTGGTGGGGCTACTGGTGGGTCAGGCAATGTTCCTAAGGTAGTTTATTGCCGCTGGGAACAACAAGGTGATGGTGGCAGCTTCAAAAAGGTTCAAGGTTGGTGAAGGGAATGCCTTCAAGGACCTACAACCTAGGTTGTTGGCAAAAAGGGGTCAGGGAGGTTAATGGTAATTTAATGTGATAAATGTCATTGATGTTCATTTTTATTGCTATATACTGTTAGGGTTATTTGTGATTAAAAAGTTGTAATAAACAGCTGCTACAGCCAGTTAAACTGCAATAGCAGGTGTTTTGGGGGCAAACAGAGGGGCGAATAGGAGTGGGGTGGGGAAGGTGCAGCAGTTGTTGGGGGTGGAGAGGGACCTCTGGGACCCTAGATCATGTACTTTAAACTGCAAATGTACATAAGTCAACGTGCAAGACACAAGAAATCCTGTGTGTGTAGGCTGTCATTAACATTTGTAAGCACTGATCTCTGCATCCTTAAGGGCAACCAATACCTGGAAAGAGATTTAATGTACAGCGCTGCGTAATATGTTGGCGCTATATAAATCCTGTTTAATAATAATAATAAAGAGATTTCAGGAGTAATAGGACGTTACATAAGTATAAAAAAGCATAAAATACACATGGGAGACAGCTGACTGGGGCCAGAAGAATGGGTCTAGAAAAAATGTTAAACATTATGTTAAATTATAATGATCTATCTATAATTTTACAAACTATATTTATAATGTTTTTCATAATAAAAAATAGCCCTTGTACACACACCTACCTAGGTACAAAACATATTTATGCACAACCAGAATGCACAGATGTACATAGTACTCTATTGCACTGTACACATCAGGCATGTCCACACAAAATAAAGAATTATAAATAATATTAAAAACTATTTTTAGATAATGTTGCATAGGTAAAGTTCTTGAAGTGGTTTAGTTCCACATTTGCAGTATTCTTTACCTGCAATTTTTATTGTTTTGCTAAAACACGCATTCAATTTATAAAAATGTGTTATCAATTTTACATTAATATACATCAGTAACCATGAATTGGTAATGCTGGTAATGCTTTGCAGTGGTAGGGTCCCAGGTTCAGAACACTGCCTAAATGAGGTTGCATGTTCTCCCAATGCTGCATGGGTTTCCATCGGGACTCGGATTTCCTCCCACATACAAAAACATACAGGTAGGCTATTTGGCTTTTCTTTAAAATCGCCCTTTGTGTTTAGGTCATTAGATATGACTATGTTAGGGATATTAGATTGTGAGCTCCTCTTAATCACATAAAAGGGACATGACTCCATACATTTCTGCAAAAAATTACTTAACTATATACATGCAGAATAATAATTTATATTAACCATGGAAATAATTTGCAATCGCATAAACACATTTTTACTTTTTTTATTTTTAATTATTCAGTATATTTTGTATGGTAAATATCACTTTAGTATGATCATGAGATGTAGAAAATCAGCAGGTCTTTAGGTCCTGTGAATTCAGGAAATACTTTTAGAGGGGGGATTGGGGTAGTAGCTTGTAATGTGAAATATGTGAAAATAACAATATTAGTTTTGCCACCTGAGGTGCTAAATGAAGGAGGTGCCCAGCAGTGATAAAGTTAAGATGCACATAGCATTGTGAGAAGGTCCCAAATTCTAACCTGATGTTTACTATGAGTTGGCTTCAATGATCTAACTCTAACTCTAGCTCTAAAATAGTCCAAAGTAATTCCCTTAGTAAAATACAGAAGGGAAAAACATATGATTTGTGTTTTTAAAAGTTACAGTCATAAGCAAATTTGGGAAGAACAGAAAAAAATTGAATATTGTATTTTGTGTTTCCAAAGTGTTAATAATGCAGCTTGTCTTTGCTCCAAGCCCTCCAGTGTGCCCTCTACATGAACATATGGAGCATTAAGTGCTGGTGACAACAGTAGATTGGTTTGCAATCAAGCTGAATTTCTAATGGCCAAGCAGGGCTGGGGGTGAGATCTTCCTAACAGTAAAGATCCAGCAAGAGATACAACTTTGCCCTAGTCCAGCCAAAGTAAAAAAATCTATTTTGTGTTCTCATGCTTTGAAAGGCTTAGATTATTTTTTTTTTACTATTCAGCATGTGTTCAGGTTTGTATTTTCATTTAAATAGTCCCATAAAATGTGAATGAATGGAGGACAGGCACAGCATAAGGATTAATTTTGTTTGTATTATTTATGCACTGTCTGCAGCTCACTGGGAAGAGTCAGGATGCTGTGGATGGAGTCCCCTAGTAAGCTTCAAATTATATCTTAGATATTTGATTGCTTGTCCTTTATCATGCAAATGTAAAATTATTGTAGTAGCAGTGACACTGACTCTATAATTCAGCTGTCGGCTGCTTTATCACAGCTCGCAGTTGGTCTCTAATGAATATTTCGATGTGTGAGTGTTTGTGGCTGATAAACTATGAACAAATTCTAATTGGGTTTTCCAGTGGCACAGATAAGGGTAGTATTAGCTGAGCAGATGTCTTGAGTAACATTAAATCACTGGATAATGAAAGCTAAAATAATATTCGCCTGTATTGCACATTACAGTTGCAAAATAGCCCTTTCTTTGTAGCTTTTCTGTTAGAATATGATCATTTTACTGCATCGTTATTGTGATTGTCATTAGGTAATGACAATGAACTGATTGCTTTGAACTTGATTATCTTTTTGTAAAACAATAAGCATAATTGTTATAGTTTCAGGGAAATGATAAGGAAACACATTTTAAAACAACAAAGTTGTCTAAATATATTGATGACAAAAAATAATAAATGATTTATTATTAAAATCCATTTTTAAAGTTGTCTTAGACAAAAGTTGGATGGAAAAGTACCTGGGTTTATAGAGTGTTAAATAGTCACAAGTACATAAATACATAAGTACATAAAATAAATAAATAAGTACATAAAATGTTTTACCTATACACTTTTTCTTAATATGAGAATTAATTATTAAACAGTATTTATTTAGCGCCAACATATTACACAGCATTGTGCATTAAATACGGGTTGCAAATGACAGACAATGACACAGGAGAAGAGGAAGAGGACCCTACCCAAAAGATCTTACAATCTAAGAAAAAAAATAATTAAAAAAGGTAAAAATGTAATTCATATTGCATATGAGATATAATTTTTTTTTATTTTCAAGTGTAGCAGGCTCATTTTCTAATGTTGCATCTCCAGGGTTATCAGGATTCCTGAAATAGGCTCTTAGCTTAGAGAGCCAGTAGAAGTGTCAAAGGAGGTGTCTATTCATTCTTATTTCCTTTTCTCCTTAGTTTCAAAATACAGCATTCCTGAAAAACATCAACCTTATTCTGTGTATACTTTTTAAAAAAGTACTCTGGGAATCCATTGTCATAGGCTCACCTTATAATAAACCTCTCTAAAAACAAAGTTTTAATATTGTGTAAATAAAAGAAATAAAAGAAATAAATTAATGTAAAACTTTACCAATAATATTAACACTCTTATTATTAATATATTTACTGTTTTTACTACTTGAATATAAGCCAAGGTACTACCTTGGTACTACCCCTTATTGCGGGTTAACATTTTTGTATTTAAGAGTTGGTCACCTAAATGATCGTTTGTGCATTATTGTTGGCCACCAGTAGAAGGCGAAGTGTTCCCATGTAAAGTGTACAACAAATTTAATGTTATTTCCAAAAGCAAAAGTTTGTTACACACTTTACATGAGGACACAGCTCCATCTATTGGTGTAACACGAGTAGAAACTGAGATTGTTATAAAAGCATTTTGAAGGAAAAAAATCAGCCCTTCTGTATTTTCTCAAGTCCTTGTCCACTATAAAACATTGTAAGGAATAATGGACCTAATTTTTTAAAGCTCTCCAGGGCTGGAGAAGGTACACTTTCATCATTGAAGCTGGGTGATCCAGCAAATCTGAAATGGATCTGGTCCAGGGTTTAAACTATTTACTAACAAAAAGCAAATTACTTTTAGGAAATCTTTTTCAGGCTTGCTGGATCACCCAGCTTCACTGATGAAAGTGTATTCTTTCCAACCTTGGAGAGCTTTAATAAATCAGGCCCTTTGTGTAATCCCATGTTATCATTCATGCATCATACATTTCACATATTGCAGCTTACCATTCCTTAGATGTGCTGAGCTTTTTCTACTCTGACCAATGTTACTTTATAAACAGTGTTACTGCAGATGATATAGTCATTGCATTTTATAATTTGTCCTTTTTTTAAAAAAAAGTAGTAAAATTATAGTTGTAAAGATATTTGAAAGATTTTGGATGTTTTTGGATGATTTTATTGCAAAATCGAAAAATTACCAACATTAATTAAGATAAATTAATAATACATTACATGGAAAACACTGCTGTATTAATACAGAAACAGATATTCAGAACTGGGAACTGCTGTCAAATATATTGAGAGACTGGCACTGGGGTGAAAGGACAGGACTCC
>NC_092861.1:23932439-23933364 GCF_032062135.1 Pyxicephalus adspersus
ATACCGAAAATGGCTTTCCATCACCCTATCAACACCCTGCCCTCGAGGACATGAAATCGCCATGCCTAAAACAACCACCCCACACCCAAGCCCCCCGGTCAGTTTTGAAGGGAGGATGGTAAACTTGTCCCTGTCTTCCCAAAGTCTGACCCCCACTTCCTATTTTTCGGGAATAGATAATAGTTCAAAGGGGCCAGGTCAGGTGAGTAGGGGGGATGGTGGACCAATTGGAAACCCAGGGTGTTCAATTTGCCAGCCACAGCATTGGATCCCTTTTGTCAACTTTCCACAGGGTTTTGTCTTAATTGCCTCTTTCAGCTGGTCCAGGAGGTTAGCATAATACTATCCAGTGATACTAGAACCCTGAGGTAGGTAGTCCACCAACAGAAGGTAGTCCACTGAGATTATCACTCTCTATGATTGCTAAATACAAGGTCCAATTCAAAAAGGAAAATCTTTAGCTTTCATGACACATAGTAATCTCATTCTTCTGGGACATCAGTATAGTGTGGTGGATGGACTGGGCACAGGCATGGATAAATAAACTGCCAGGACTAGAGAGCTGAAGAGCTGCTAATTTATATTTGGTGTATTTAATTCCATAGAAAATAAGCAAAAGTGTTAATTGGTTATATTTAGTAAATTCTACAACTCCTCCTTTTACAAACAATATTCTGCTTTTCTAAATACACCGTAGAGAGCTTCAGTCTAATTAAAAAGTGGAATATTGTTTATAAAATGAGGAGCTGCTGAAATCACTAAATATATCCAATTAACACTTTTACTTACATTACTTGTAATAGGGATGTTGTTGGCATGCAAATCAAATACCTGGCACACCTATACATTCTCAATCTGTGCCCATTCCTCCATTATAACATGCTTAGATTTGGTGTACACAGTAATGCCCAATATGCCATTTTTG
>NC_092861.1:23935631-23997722 GCF_032062135.1 Pyxicephalus adspersus
GCCAGAGCGGGTCCCCGTGGCCAAAGAATTTCCGAACCCAGAAATCAGCCAAAAAAAGTCATGGCAGTATTCTGTTGGTGGACTACTTACCTCAGGGCTCTAGTATCACCGGACAGTATTATGCTAACCTCTGGACCAGCTGAAGGAGGCAATTAGGATGAAACGCTGTGGAAAGTTGACCAAAGTGATCCTTTTTTGCAGGACAATGCACCTGCGCACACATCGAACGTTGTGGCTGCGAAATTGAACTCTCTGGGTTTCCAATTGGTCCACCATCCCCCCTACTCACCTGACCTGGCCCCTTCGGACTATTATCTGTTCCGGAATTTGAAGAAACACCTGAGGTGGGAACGTTTTGAGGACATTTCCAATGCCAAAGATGCTGCTGAGAGCTGGGTTGTGGCCCAACCAAAGGACTTTTATTTGAATGGTCTAGAAAAGCTGCAACTAGGCTGTACCAAGTGCATCAGTCTCAGGGGGGAATATGTTGAATAAATGTGTTATTTCATAACTCTGGCTCTCTTCTTTCTGGGCAAAGCCAGGAACTTTTCAGCACCCCCTCGTATAATACTTGCAATTTAAAGCCATAATATTTATTTTTTACCAGTTCTACCAGTTTAAGTTATTCATCCTTAGTTGTCACACAAAGGCGTTGTTTGCTGCAGTTACAATACAGATATATCTCCCTATTTGATTAGCCCTTGTGCCTTTTTTTGGATTTTACTGGAGCGAGGAATGTGATTAGGAAGCCAGGTGTTATATCATTACAAATCATAATGAACTCAAATTCTTTACAGTTTGACCAAAGGAGCTCACAAAGTCATAAGACTAGATAGAGGTAAAGTACAATTTCCATAGACAAGGGTCTCCCTCAGTCCCCAATCAGGCTGATAAATTAAAAATAAAAGCATTTTAGCAGCATTGCTACTCATTTTAGGTGTAGATGTCAGAAACAAGAACTTTAGCAAAGACACAAAGACTTTGGAGCGATTTACTAAAGGATTATGAGTTAATCACAATCACTCAAGTGAATTAAAACATATATGTGGCTATTTGTATTTTTTGCAAAGTGAAATATCACCACATTTAGTTAGCTAAGAAAAATATCTGTTACAAAGTAAATGTTGTAAAGAGACTATATTCTTTTAGCAATTCATCGCCAATATTTCTTTATATCCATTGCTCTTTTTACCATGTATTGTGGAGTGTGCCACAATACATGGTAAAATAGAATCACTGAACAAGAGTAAATGTCAAGAGGCCTTTCACTGAAAAGAGTGGCTGAAATAGAAAATTTTCTATATTTCACAAAGACCACTAAGTTGCAAAATATGAAATCTCAATGCATATGATAATCCAGGAGATATTCAAAACCAGAATAAGAAGTAAAAGGCAAAATTTCCCATCCCTTTGCTATCACACTAGCTTGATTATGAACATTGCAAATAAGTTTGATTAGTTTAATGTAAGTTTAACTTTAATTGTTATTACAATTTAAACAAAGATAGGAACACATTTGGTATCCAAAGCCATTCCTACTGAAGCGCTATACAATATTTTCCAACTTTTTTTATATAATGGTAATGACATTAAAGCTTAAGCTGCTTGAACATTGTTTGCATGCAACATCACACAAAACACCGATACATACACCATATGTTTGTGGACACCATGCCATCAAACCTAACAATAACTCCAAAAGAAACAAACTCCAAGTCCAATTACTTTTGAGCTCCTAAAATGAAGTGATTGTGTAAAAAAAAAGGCTTTAGTTCCTCAAATTTTTATGCAATTTTTTTGTTCAACCCACTGAATTAAAGCTGCATCTGAGTTGTTTAATTTAAAATTAATTGTGCTAAAGTACAGAACCAAAATCAGAAAAAAGTTGTCTCTGCCCAAATCTTTATGGACCTAACTTTACCTGTGCCCCTTTGGAGAAAGCCTACCCCAGAAAGGCATTGTAATTATACCTTTTAGTGTGGATAAACTCAAGTGGCTTACACAATTGTGTCTTTCAGCCATGTGGCAGTACTTTGAAGAAGGCAATTCTGTGTTCCAGCCCAAGGCTATGTACATACGTTAGATGATTCTGGGCCAAGACGAGGATCTGACACGTGTACAAAGGCCGTTCAGCATCATTCATGGATATGTCCTGGCAGATCCATGAATGACGGAAGAGGAATGACCGCAATGGAAGTGAAGGGAGGAGAGGACATCGGGATGCCACTCGCTCGTTCTTCCCCTCTCATCTTTATTAGGCAGAATGGCGCTGTATGTACAGTGCTCATTCATTCATCTTTCAGTCTTTTGTCATTGGAAACAATCGTGAAAAATGTTTTCCAGTGACAAAAATCTGATGTGTGTATGTAGCCTAACTGTGGCATTCTCGGACGGAAACAACTTTTGGTGTGGATAAACTCAAGTGGCCTGCACAGAGCCTTGACACCGTTGAGCCATGTCTTTTCATCCAACATCAATGCATTATTTCACAAATATATTTTTGGCCGAATGAGCACATATTCCCACCAACACACTCCAATATCTCTAGATGTTTAGAAAATTCTGGTCAAATAATGCATATAGCGTAGGTGACAAGTAAAAAAAGCAAACAGTCATATAGTGGTAAGCCATTACTGCTCATGGCAAAAAAAAGAAATAAATATTTAAAATCACCTAGGATTTTGATTCTGGAATTTGCTCCTTCATTTATTTATTCACAGAGTCGATTTATGAAGCTGAAAGCTTTGGCTTTTAGAAGTAATAATCAGCTATAATGTATAGCTTGTTCTGTTGTGTCAGTATTGGTGATTTAGTGATTAATTATCCAACTGCTAAAGAGTGCTTAAAAATAATCTAAATGCACGGCTAAATGGCTTGATTGGAAGAAAAGTCGGTGCTGTGATTGAGTTCACAAGGAACATTACTGTCACGTTTAATTGACAGTCTAAGTGGGTCACCAGGCTGGATCTCTTCTATTCATTTATTTTCTCAGGCATACCACAGCACACATGTTCGAGGCTTCCTGCTGTTTGTCTGTCACCTCAAAGAAACTCAAAATTATATCGCATATAAAATATTCACAGTGCTGGCATGACAGATTCACTTGCTTTTTATTCACAGACTGGAATACTTATAGCTTATTAAATAAAGAATATTCCCATTTTTTTTCAAAACGCACCAGAAATATGCTTCTGTTGACTGACACGATATGAAATTGTTATTTACCTAAAAAAATCATAATAGGAAAATGGTGTAAATGTAAACTGAAGATGTTTCGTGATGTACAGTACATAACACAAGTGCTCAGAAGTCAGCAATCGAACGTGACTAAGGCTTTGAAATGTAGCCAACAATTCATGGCGTACAGCAGGGAAGCTGACTTTCCTAGAAAAATGTGTTATGATAGAAAAAAAAAAAAAAAAAACAATGGACATCATGTGTAAAGATGTAGAAAAGTAGGGTTATGCCTATACAAATCAGATTATAGCCCAGGCTTACAAATAAAAGCAACTCTGCTTGGGGCATTACATAATTTCCTTCTATTGAGGTACATTAGGAAGATAAATGTATCTATAAACTCATTTACTCATCTCACATAGCATAGGGTGATACTAAAAACTACATGGGGGTTGTAGCAATACATATTACACAGAAATAGTTTATCAGAAACCTTCCCTGAAATGATTGGCAGTATTTGTTGCAATGCATGAATGTAGTTAGGAAGAGGCTGAAAGGAAACTGTAGATACACTGGCTGCAGAAAATTGAAAAACCCCTTTTTTAAATGAATAATGTTCACACGTGGCAATTTAGCAAACTAAGTACCAAGCAGTCTGTATTTACAATATTTATATATGTTAAAATGCTGTGTCCATAGTAAACTTTTTTCACATTTGGATCTAATTAAATAAGCAACATCTAAACTAGGAGTGCCCAGGGAAGTTTTAGTTGAGGGTTACCTGCTGCCTGTTGTGGATATTGACTCGTTCTTCTAACTGGTTGAACTTTGGTTCAAATTTGGATGTCGGGTAAATCAAACAAAGTGGCAAAATGAAGAAAAATAATAAAAATAAATGGTGTTTCTTATTTGTTCCTTTATTACAACCTAATTAACCCTAAACTACTCCTTTCACCTTCCCTCCATAACTTATTTTTGCATTTTATTGTTACAGTTTTGTATTTCAATTTTTTTATTGTTTTTTCAAAATAATAGGTTTTTCAACATAATATATTTTAGGGACATTTTGGGAGATAAGAATAACAATGTCCTTTATAGACAAGATAAATGTAAATATAAAAAAAAGAATATACATATAATCATTTCACACCATATAACTTAGCATATCAGGAAGTCTGTCTTACCAATTTAGTGTGCTAAGATGCATTCAGGACATCCAGTGGTGGCTCTTCATTTTGAAACAGTGATTCTACAATTGTGGGACTACACCACTGCTAATATTCCTGTAGGCAGTACAAAATTTACTCAACAAATTTTCCAACTAGTCAACACAAAATATCCTAATAAACTTTAACATAAATGAACATTATTAATGACAAACAGATTTTTTTTCTTTATTTTCAAAATTCAAAATCTGATTTTTTGGATATAAATTTGTTGGGTGAATGGAGTTGGTGGTATTGGTATGTATATGTTATCCATGTCAGAAAGCTGACGTAATTAAATATTTGAGTTAGCATGACAGGCAGGCCACTAGTATTTTCTAATAGGGTCAGCAGTGGGAGACTGTATATTTTTCATAGGAAAGGTTTACCTAAAATACCTGAAAATGCCAGTAACACTGATCATAAAGTTGCAAAGAGAGACTGGTGGATCATAAATTGTTTAAGGGCTACCCAGGGAAGGAGAAAAAGGGTAGGAACTTGGATTAGATTGTGGAGGGTATTGGAAGAGAAGGTAGCAGTATTATTTTGTAAAAACAGACCATATTTTTTAGTAGATCATCCACATTGAGTATTATCTGTTTTATTATATGTTTGCTTACAGTGAATATGGGTCCCACAGTAGTAAAGGGACAGATATTGCTTCACTCTGTACCCCAAACTAGCCCACTAAGTCATGAAATAAATATTCCAACCAAGGTCCTATAGAGCCCTGGTGATATGGATGTCCATGCAGACACCATCATTCTACATTACTGCTCAGGGTTGATAGGTGAATATTTCCTTCTGTGTTTTTGTCATGGCACAGGCATTACTGAACACAGAGTCTGTTATCATAATTGTGCAGTTTGAACTGGATTTCTTAAACCCTAAAACAGTTGTCCCTAGGACAGACCAGCATTGATGTTCTTTATCTTGTTAAAAATGCTTACAGTGATTTTCCATGATTGGAAGATGTATGATCATTTGCCAATATACTCAATCAAGTACAAATCATTTTGTATTGTGATGGCAGTCATTGGTTCTCACAGCTGTATTATGCCAGGTGTGCGGCTGTACACTGACGATTAATCACTACTCGATATAGCTTGAGCCACTAGACATATCCAGAGCTTGTCTAGCTTCTTCTTATAGTGAAGTATTTAATAAGTGCTCTTGGATCTTAAATTACCTCTGAGAATGCCACCTAATCCACAAGCAATTTTAAATACAGTAAAACCTTGGATTGCAAGTAACTTAGTGTGTGAGTGTTTTGCAAGTCGAACAAACGTTTTTATTAAATTTTAACTTGATAAACGAGCGAGGTCTTGCAATATGAGTACAGTGCACACATCATAACTGCGCCGATGGTCCTTTTCTCTCAGACACTGCCTGATTGTTCTCAATAGCACCATTTTAATAGCACTGTACTGTACTCTTTGGCCCCTAACAGCCCCTGCTTGTGTATCATTCAGAGAATGCACGAGCCTTCAAGCAATGCAAGGTGCAGAAGAGTCAGTTAAACGTTATGTGGAGGTCCAACAGCAAGGCTTGGGTCACACACATCTTGTTTGTTGAGTAGATCAAAAAGGTCTTCGGTCCTGCAGTGAAGAAGTAACTTTTAGAAAAGAATCTGCAATTTAAAGTCTTGCTGATTATGGATATTACTCCTGCTCATCCTCCAGGCCTTGTGAATCACTTACTGGAAGAATTCAAGTTCATTAAGGTGAAGTTCCTTCCTCCCAACACAACTCCACTACTCCAGCCCATGGACCAGCAGGTCATTTTTAACTTTAAAAAGCTTTACACCAACGCACTATTTCAGCGATGCTTCGAGGTAACCGATGAAACAAACCTTACCCTCCAAGAGTTTTGGAAAAATAATTTCCACATTGTTACCTGCCTGAAGATCATTGATAAAGCTTGGGATGCGGTCAACAAGAAAACCCTTAGTTCTGCTTAGCTCTGGTTTGATTGTGTTCTTGGACATGACTTGGAAGGGTTTGAACAGGAGCCACCAGTTGTCAATGAAATTGTGTCCATCGGGAAGACCATGGGACTAGAGGTAAATGAGGATGACATTCAAGAGCTGATGGAGGAACATGGGCAAGAGCTGACCACTGATGAACTAATGGATCTGCATCGAACACAACAGCAAGAGGTTATGAAAGACATCTTGTCTGAGGAGATGTTTAAAATATGGAAAAGGGTGCACAATTTTGTAGAAAAGCACCACTCGACTAAGGTTTTTGCAGTGCGAGCGATGAATCTGTTTAACGACAATGGAATGTCAGATTTCTGTTTTGACATCTCCAAATACTCAAAAAGCAAGTGTGATTGGGTGGGTTCCCGGGTAAAGGTGTACAAAAAGAAAAAGATTCCAGTGAGCCAACAAACAGCAATAACCCCCATCTTTTCTTGATGATTCTTTTCAAAAGTGCAGGTTAATTTGTATTGTACTGTATTTTTACTTTATACAATACAGTATTTTGTATTAAAAAAAAATTCTATAAATGTTTTTGGGTTGTGGAACGAATTGTCTGAATTTCCATTATTTCTATGGGGAAATTTGCTCTAATATACAAGTGCTTTGGATTATTTATATTTGAATATGTTTCCAGAATACATTTTGCCAGAATCCAAAGAATGCTATAGACTTCAAAGGGGTTTGGCTCTAAGCTCAAGTTTGCCAAATTTCAAACTAGATGATGAAAACTGGTGAAATTATCACAGGAAGATTTACCCACCCCCATTTTTATAGTGTATCAATAATAAATCAGAGGAACTGTGAGAGTGAATTTTTTTTAAAAAGAGGAGTTTTGTAGGTGATGTAAAAGATTTGTAGAAAGTGTGTTTTATATTTCTATACGGAAGAAGTAACAGAAAGATGCATAGGAGAATGTGTAAGTGTTGGAGGTGTATCAGTGAGAAGAAATATTAAAGCAGAACTGAACTGAAAAAAAAAAAAAAATCACACTTTATTATTATTATTATTATTATTAATAAACAGGATTTATATAGCGCCAACATATTACGCAGCGCTGTACAATAAATAGGGAATGCAAATGACAGACTAATACAGACAGTGATACAGGAGGAGAGGACCCTGCCCCGAAGAGCTTACAATCTAGTAGGTTACCTTTCATTTTGCAGATCCCTTGATCATTCTGAAATCACGATTCCCGCGCCATCCTGGAATTATTCTTTATCCCGGCACGGAGGAAGCGCCGGGCACTGCCATCTTCAGTCTTCTATCTTCTTCTGGCTACGTCACCCCATCTTGCATTGTGCAGATGCGAGATCGGTTGACGTTGCAAGCTGTAAAGGGGACAAAACGAAGCTGATCTCAATGCGAATGCCTAATATTAGCATCTCTTTTCCTTCAGTGTAGGAAAATGCTCCATCTGCACATGACCAATTTTGGGCACGTGGACAAGAAACTGCCAAGAGCCTCCCTGGATGAGGAGGTGCTTCACCTTTACTTTTTAAAAAAAGGGTGTTGCATTTAAAGAAAAAAAAGGGTTGTTTACCTCTTATATAAAGTAAAAACTTTGCGTTTAGGTCTGCTTTATCAAACCTAAGAAAGAAGTTCATAGGTGGAGGGACAAGCATGCAAGGCCATTAATTTAATCATTTTGTCGATATTTTCCATTTTTAACATGTTGAACCATGTATGATAATGCTGTTTAATGTAATTATATGGCTGTATTTTTTTAAGTTGTCTACAAGGCTTTCAAGAAAGAAAAGGTCAGATTAGTCAACTCCTATGGTTACATTTTTTTAGTGCTAGACAGATTAATTTCTTGACTTGATTGAATGAATGTTAATGCTTTAAAAGTTATTAAATCTCTAGAAGGAGGCATCATGAGGGTGATAATGAGATTAGCATTTGAGGAACCTAATTTGCTGTGGCACTGTACTTAATTATTACATTGACACTCCTGGTGTACATGATTGATTTTCCAAACTTGATAGTACATTAATGATTCAAAATAAATATTGCATGCATTAACTGGTTTTATTAAAGGTATAACTATTTGGAGCCTTTGCAGGTATAAAGTGACAATGTTTGCTTTATGTTCTTTACTGTATACTGATATGTGTTTCGTTATTATTAGAAACATATGCAGTCATTTGAAAAAGTAAGTACACCTTTTGGTAGCTTTATAATCATGTCCATAGTATAAATTAAGCAAATGCAGATTTATGACATAAACCTCATAAACCTTATTTAAACCTCAGATATTAAGAGTGGTGTCAAAATCAGTATTCTAAGGCTCCCAGGAAAAAAGGTCAAGGTTGCCTTAAAGTTTTTAAAATAATACCAAATTATTAGAATTCAATCCTTTCGCTATAAGCAAAATAATCATTATTGATTTAAAAAAAATGCTAATTTGTCAAGGACCAACTGGCCTAGCAAATTCAGTCCAAAAGCTGAAAATTCAGTCCTTTAGCTTAAATGCTAAAAAAGTATCCAAAACCCACAAAATGTAATTCTGCATCATATCAATGTGTTTTTTATGAGAAGTCATGTGTCTGAAACCTAAACCACCTATTGAACCAAAATTGATATTTCCAATTGATTTAAAAAAGGAACTGGTCTACTGAAAGTTATTTCTAATAAAGAAGGCAATACCAGCTTCTTGGGGCAAAGGGTTTACTTACGTTTTCACGGTAAACCATTACATCTATTAAATTTTTAAGGTAAATAACTTAAAAAGGCAAAATTATCTGTAAACACTGTTTAAATAATGTTTGCCTGATGTTCACATATTGTGAAAAATAAAAAACAACATAAAAAGTTAGTACTTACTTTTTCACATGACTGCCGCATTCCCATTATATGTCTACCATTAGTCTTGATGAGGATGAGTGAAACCTGCTCAGTGGTGGCACCTTGTCACATATATCTCACCCTGTCATCTTGAATCATGTGTGTGTGTATAATATATATATATATATATATATATATATATATATATATATATACACATATACACATATACAGACACACACACAATGGTACCTTGGAATGGAACCGTTCCAGATCCTTGGACTTATACCAAACAGGACTTATACCAAACAAATTTTTTCTATAGGAAACAAAAGAAAATGATTAATCCGTTCCCATGAAAAAAAATCCTATTGTCTTTGGCATATTATACATTGATGGGGCTGTATAAAATAATTTAAACACTGCCTCATATTAAATACCTAAATACAAAAGCAATTAGATGAAATAAATGAAAATGTAACCTTACTTTACCTTACTGAGAAGAGTCGAGTGCCTGCTAGTATGGTGCTGAGAAGGGAGGAGGAAGTAATGTTATGTATATCACAGGGAGTTATAGCGCAGGTTGTTCACTGAATGGTGGCAACTGGAGAACTGATGCTCGTGGGCAGTCGTGGCTTTGTCTCAGGAGAGGTAAATAAGGGTAGTGTGCGGTGTTATGACTCATTTTCACCCATACAAGTTCTGGCACAAAGGTTGTATACCAACCAAAATTTTTTGTGTCCAAACAAGACTTATACAAAGTTATCCAAAGCGGACTTATACTGTGTATGTGTGTGTATATATATATATATATATATATACACACACAAATTCAGAATCTGTCATTTGCAATAACGTGAGTTGGTGTTGCTTTATGGTATGATGGATGTGACTTACTTTTAGGGATATAAATAAAAATTATTTTTAGTAAATTGGTATTTGTTTTTTTCTTAGTTTGTTTTAGTTAGTTTGCATGTTTAATCGCTTTTTTGTTAACCTATTTTTTTAGGAATAGGTAGGTAGTATTACATATCCCTGTACTGTATCTTCTAAAATACTGCATAATAAATAGATTCTTCACCCACAAACCCCAACAACAATTTTGACGTTAGGTTGTGGAATAGAAACCCTGCCCATCAACTATGGGATTCTCCTCTGTTGAGAGCTGGCAAGGCCAGGTGTTGACAAAAGGAGGGGCACACACTTACTGCCCCCAAGGAGTGGGGGCGAGTGTGTTATTCCCTCCTTCCTATCCACACAATATTCCATACCTTCCCTTAAGTGTGTGGAGTCCTATAGTGGAGGAAGATGACCCTTTCCCACAACCTGTCCCCAGAATGTTTGCAGGTATTTGTGGGAGATAGCCACCACCTCATCCTGATAATACAAAAATAGGGGTACATAGCTCCTCTAATGCATTCCCAGCAAAAGTTAACAAACAGTAAATAGGCATACACACACACTGTAAAAAGTATCTTGAATAAAAAAATATTAAAACACATAGCAATATCATTTAAAAGAAAACCCTTTTAATGCCCCCAGAAGTAAGCCCACATCAATCACATCTTTCAGCGAATAAAATCCATGTCTACCACAACCACGGACTGCCAACGGTGTTAACCTGATAAAGCCAATGAACAAGAACAATGACATATTATGTAGAGTCTGCATAAATAGCTCCAATATTCCCAGTCCAGTATTTATATAGCACTGGCTATCTATCATTTGGGGGTTGCAAGTTCATCGTAAAACATTTAGTTGTTGCCTGTTCTGATTAACATGGATTTGCAATGACTGACAACGTGATTGTGAATGCAGAAGTTGCAAAGTGTAATCAATTTGCATGCTGCGTACAGGCAGTTTGGCTAAATGTGGACAATAAATGGGTAACTAGAATGGTGTTACAATAAACAGATGGATAGTGATTTGTGTGGTAAGAAAACAAAACAAAAGTTAGCTAGCATTTTAGGTTGTTAAGTGTTGATAGGTTTTCTTTTTTGCTTTAGGACTTCATCACTCTTCATACAAGTCTTTGAAATGGAAAAATCAGATTAAAAAAGTCCATGGCAGGTCAAAAGAATAATAAATTTGGTTATAATAGCTCCTCAGCAGGCTTTAAAGCGGAACTATCACTAAAAAAATAACTCTTACCTTTTACAGGTGGAAAGACGGCAATCCTTCAGTGTTCCTAGTCGAGTTGTTCCCGCGCTGTCCTGTCTTCTTTCTTCTACAGGTGCAGTCTGGACACTAGGCCCCCAGCTTCTTCCTCTTCTTCCAGGTTCTTCTTCCTATGTCATTTGATCTAGTATTGTACACGCTTCCGGAAAATGTTAATAAAAAAATTCTTACTGCACATGCCTGAGACTTTTGTTTACAAGAGAGGAACGCTCTCTATGGGCAAGCGCATACGGAGCCACCTGGGATATATATGTATATATGTATGTATGTATGTATGAATTCCAGGAGACTGTGCGCTTCCCATTCAGTTTTTACCGCCACGACAGTAATGACACAGGGGAAGGGGTCTCCCCTTCAAATCTTATAAATATAGTTAAAAAATGTATTTTTTTTTTTGCCCTATATAAAAATGTGATAAAAGGTCCACTTTATGAGTGATTTAAGTCAATCCACTGGCTGCATGGTGGCTTCTACTTCTGCAGAATCAAGTTCAAGACAAACAAAAACACAACTCTATTAACTATGGGATTTGGTTACTAACACAGGGTATTCAGTTGTGCAATACACATTTCACAATGACAAGTTAGAGACACTTAGCTTGTCTGTATCTCCCGAGTCTATTTAAGTGCTCAGGAATTGCTGTGTACTTTTAACACATCTATTTGAAGTACAGGATTTTTGTATGGCAGCCTACTTTAAATCATTAGAAAGCTTTATGAATGCAGTGTTTTTTTCTCTTTATTTTAAAACTTCGGTTTCTAACGATTGCTTGTCAATGACAAACTCCCGCTGTGCTATGTAAAACAATTTACAGTTATCAGAGCTGGGTTTTATGACTTTAGAAGATGTGGTATGGAAGCAATATGCCATTTATACCGCATATGGGTAATGCTCTTTCAGCGTTTTTATTCCATGACATTGCATGCACCTGTCATTCTCCACATACTTTACGCCACAACATTTAAATGTAGGCATAAAATGTGTCCATACTACAGTCGCCCACATGTTCTACATTAGCTATAGCATAAATTATTTGACACTTTTAACTATCGTATGGTAAAACAGATGTTCAGATAATTTGCATGTTACCATCACCCTTGCCATGCATTTGTGATATATGTTATTGAGTGTTACCAGAACATCTGCTGGCAATTTGTGTTATGTGTCTAGGTGATTGACCTTTGAGGATGAAAAATTTTAATATTTCTGGCCATTAGAAATGACTATGCAAGGAACTTAGAGGGTAGATAGTACATGCATGACCTAGCTTGCTAAATGTTGATATCAGTGATCTTACTGTGTTTTGATGACCAGGCCAATTTGTAATTGCTTATTACATAAGATTACTGTAAGCTTTGCCTGATTACTGCCTACCAGAATCAGTGCTTGTTCTACAAACTTTACTTCTCATTGTCAACTTACCCATTACCCAGTTGTCAACTTTGAATATATCACAGATGTCCTAAAGGAAAAATTGGAATACTTTGGGAATTTGTAGTACATTTTATTTCTCCAGCCTCGGAGAGCTTTAATAAATCAGCCCCAAAAAATTTGATTTTGGAATAAAAATTTTGTAATTATCTCGGACTTCAGTCTCTCTTTAGATTCTTTTTCTTGCAGCATACATACCATAAGGAACTTCTAAACTCAGGTGTCAGAGCTGATGATACAAACACATAATATAAAATATGAATAAGATTGCACCTAGGTAACAGGCACTTTTTATGCTTTCTTTAAAATGCAGGTAAACCACTTTAACCAGTCCAGACTAAAACAGTGTTTCTCAACCAGTGGAGTTATGGGGTTCCTCAAAAATGTGCTAGGGGTTCATTGAGCAATGAGCAATTTGTGCCTCTCAAGTCAGTATATGTGGCACCAATGATCTTTTTGGCTCTGTAGGGGTGACATTCTTCCCATTGCCCAGCAATGTAAAAGGCATTCTTTCCACTGACCATGCCACTAATGTACTGTGAGCTGTGAATATAGTAATTATAGAAGGAGTCCCTGAAGACCTGAAAATTTTTTCAGGGGTTCCTCCATGTTAAAATGTCAAGAAACACTGCTCTAAAATATTCTTCATTGCAATATTTCAGTGCTAATGAAAATAAATTTTGGTTATTCATTATAAGGAAAGTACGAAAGTGGGGTCGGAAAAAAGAGCATTTGTAAGCAAACTGTTGTTGCAAGTAAAGACTTGGCCTATAATCAGTGTTCCTTTTCATCTCTAAGTGTGTTTATTAAAGTTAAGGCCAGAGACCTGATTTTTTTCAATGTTTCCTTTAGGTTTAAAAGGAAGACTAACAGGGTAGAGTAGCAGACAAAACATTACATTCCTGAAATTACTAATGGGTTAAACAAAAAAGCAAATTATGCAGATAATAGGAGAAAAATTGGAGCCATAGGATATAATAAGCAGGGGTGGAGTGGGGCAAATCAGATTTGGTGGTATAGCACAGTAGGGGATAACATATACTAGAAATACTTAATGGACATAGGAAGTAGTTTCAAAAACTACTACAGATTGCTTTAGGAAAAAGCTGGATGCTTTCCTAGAAGCACAGAATATAACTGGGTATAAAAAAAACAGACTGTTGATTCAGGGAACATCCGATTGCCTCATGGAATCAGGAAGGAATATTTTCCCCTGTTGAAGCAAATTGTACCAGGGGTTTTTTTTTTCTTCCTCTGGACCAACTATGTCTTATAGGGTTTTATATCTGGGATATGTTAATTTCCCTATTGATGAACTTGATAGACTTATGTCTTTTTTCAACCTAACCTACTATGTAACTATGACATCACCAGATTAAAGCAGAATATGAAAGGAAAATGGATTTTTGGCAATGTACATCTAGTTATGTCTAACTAGGAATTTTCACACTTTTTGCTGTTTTGCTAACATGCTTTCACATGAGCAATGCAGTGTTTCATCTAAAACAATTTTTGAAAGTTTGAGAGTCTAGTGTCTTCCGTATTCTTAACATTTTAAACATAGTGGCTATTGATAGATAGGTTATTGGAACCTTTGGTCCAGTCCCAGGTACAGTATAGGTAAATGTAATCCCAGGTATAGAATCATTAGGTAACAGAAATTTCTGTTATTAATCTAAAAATACAATTCTAGAATGAATGCAAGGGGGAGAATTTGTAAGGCGTAACATACCCTCTATGCTATATTCTCTGAAGTAGTTACCACTGGTTATAGCATTGGGTTGGCTTGAGAGTGGCGAAAATTAGTTTTTACCAGGAAGACCCTAGAAACACTTTGTCTACCTCAGATTCCCATTTGCAAGGACCTGACTTTTTCCATAGGGGCACAATCATGCTGTTATAGAAAATTACCTTTTCTGAACAATTACCATAAAGTTGGAAGATCTGATTGGTGTACTATGCTGTAGAATTATTAGTACCCTTTAAAACTTTCACTTAAAACACCTGAACACAATTTAGGGAGATGGAGTTGTCCACATATTTTAAGGTAAATAATAAAGGTGTCATGATCAGGCATAGGGTATATGATTCCCCTAATTGGAAACTTCAGGTGGGCTAGAGGGAAAACTTTTAAGTTGTAAGTTTCCACATTTTAAAAATGTTTTATATCTATGTTACGCATAATAAACATTAATATAGGACACATGATTCCTTGAGCATTATTGTTTAGCTAAAAAGACAGCAGGTAGTAATTTGTCAGACTGACTCTCAGAAAAACCTTGGATTGCGCTGTCTATTAAAAGAGAACTTGCTGTGATGAATCATCCAGTTTTGTGTATAAATTATTGTTCTGTCTGAATAGGTTTTTAAAGGACTAAATAGATAGGAATAACTATATGAAAACGAGCTTAATACAAAATACTCTTTTTCTGTTTCTTGCAGAGAAAGATGTTTTTTAAAAAAGTCTTTATTCTTCTGATCATAAAAAAACCTAAGATAATTTAGCAAGCCCCTCTACATTTTCTTTAGGACCAAGGGGGACTGCCACTTTCTGTTGGATGAACAGATTCAATGAGTTACTGCACATTTACTGCTTCCTTTCCACTGCCAATGCACAGACTAACATCTTGAAAGTGTGCAGAGACTTTTACCATGCATAACACTATATTACTCATTGTATCTGTAGTGTGAAGTTCACATATGAGAAATGCGAGAGCCCAAAATAAATACTACATGACCCTGAGATGTGTGAAGACCCTTGGGAGTCTAGAAAATGAAATGCCTATCAGTCTCTGACACAGCAGACGCTCCTTTCACTTGGCAGCTTTATGCTTCATTACACTTGACTGAGATATATAGGTACAGCCCGAGTCAGCCACTATAGTCTAAAAGTAAGATGCATTCTGGGACAGACAACTGTGTCACTCGTCCTAGTATTAGAATTATTTGGGCTAAATCACTGATAAATAAAAAAAGAACATCTCTCCTTAAGAAGCTGTAAGTATATATGTTGCTTTATATGAAAGGTTACAGGTGTACTACAAAACGAATGTGTTAAAATGAAAAACATACAAAAGAAAATAATCAGTATAGCCCTATGAACAAAAAATAATATTAGTTAATAAATTTGTAATTGGAAGAGCTGCTTATTTTGTTTTGAAAGTGTTCTGTGGCTTATAAAGCTTGTGGGCTTTTCTGGCTTCGTGCCCATAAAACTTACCAGCCAACTATAATCCTACATATTCTAAATGCCGGCCTGACAAAAAGATTATTGTCTTACTTTAATGTAGTGAGGCGAGGTTTGCTTCAAACATTCAAATAATTGCAGGGGACTATAAAAATAGTGTTTCCATAGTTAGGAACTTTTTTTTGGAAGGTACTATCCCTCTTTTCAGATCTCTCTATCCCCATTCCACTTCCAATATCCCATTCCATAGCTTTGGTTTAATATGTGTAAATAAATGTACTAGTTAAAGCACATGTAAATGTAAGCATAAAAAGTAATACAGTAAAATAAAACTGCTTATTTATCCTACTGCATTTGTTATGTCATGAGTCCCTTTGGCTTTTGGCATGTAAATGCTTAAAAAAGCATTCAGAAGGTATATACACTATTCAGATTAGCATAAAATATATTATTTTTCTTCATTGTAATGGGTATAATAGAAATAGCTAATGTGATTTCTCATGTCTTTACATCAAGGTTTTCACATGTGTACTTCCTATAACCCCTGTGCCACATTTGATATTTCCCTGAACAGGATCCTTTTTTAAAATAAAACACGAATTGACATTTAGGAAAAAATTTAGGTCAAAGAAGTAAACTAAACCACTTAAATGCTGCAATCTAGAATAAAGAATTTTTTGCATTGCTGGCTTGAGTAAGGAAATTAAGGAAAATACTGTCTGCACACAATAAGCACGGGCTGGGCACCAGGGCCCTAACTACTATTAAACATTTTGTGCATTGTCCAATCTCTCAAAGAAAACAACTGACTAGGAAATCTGTTCATTCTTTCAAGCGTTTTGGTGACCACTGAATATGTTTTGTCTGTTTTACACGGTCATGAACTAAATGTGTACCTTTATTACAACAGTCATTTATAAGCATTCATTTATTTATGTGCAAGTAAAAACAAGAATGAACAAATGTGGTCTACAAAGTCATTAGATAATAGTTGCTTTGATAAATGAACCAATGTATTCCACTTTGATTTCTTGTGTCGTGAACTTTAACCTCTATGAGTTGATCATTCTCCTTTCTGCCATATCCCACGCCAACTGGTTTGTAACCTTGACCCTGATATCAGATGCCTGGCTCTGACCTTTACTCCAAATCTATGGCCATGATTTGTCTTGTGTCCCCCTGGACTTTAAGGGTCTGCATGATTCTGACTGGCTATTTATAGAATGTCTGCTCCGTTTCTGTCTGTTTGAGGAAGACCAGATTCATGTTTTCCAAGGCAATACATTTTTTTCTAGTTATTTTACTTTTATTGTAATATATTATTTTATTTTTTTGTAATATATAATATGTTGTTTTTGTTGCATTGCAACAACACAGTTTAGGGATCTCTGTAATAGGGAATGCACAGGCATATATTATTTTAACTTTTTTTTTATATGGTTTAGACATTTCTTGCACGACTTTACAAAGTCCATAGTCATGTTACTAATTGTCCCTCAAAGGGGCTCACAATCTAATGTCTAGTGTTGGTCGAATATACCACGATATATATTTGATTCGACAGCTATTCGATCGAATAGGGGGATATTGTTCAGGTGATCGAATGTCGAATTCGAACACCATTAAAGTCAATTGGGGGAGAATTTGGGTTATTTTTTGGGACTGTAGAACTGCAAGAGCAATCGGGAGCAGAACTGACAGCTCCGCTTCCCTGATTGCTCTTGCAGCCAATTACTAGTTGTATGTGTTCTTATATAGAATTCGCGAAACCATCGGAAGATCGAGGAAATTATAACAGGAGGATTCACAGGATTCCCTGGGAATCCTCCTGTTTTCAATCCCCGGGACACTGGAGATTAATTAACCTCCAGTGCCAGGGATCGCACACTGTTCTCACTGAATGCGCCCACGGGCACTGGATCCCAGGTACTAGAGGATAATGGGGACAGATTTCCCCAGTCATTCACCGGTAGTGCTCTGAGATTGGCTGGGGAAAGGACAATTCTGATGACGCTTGAGCTGTCACCAGGGTTTACCTTTACTCAGCCAATCACAGAGCACTAGAGGTGATGAATGGGGGGACCTGTCCTCATTTAACCTCTAGTGCCCGGGAATCCCACACTGACAGGAGGATTCCCACGGCCGTGGGAATCATCCTGTCATTGTGGGATAACCTGTAAAAAAATAAAAGTTAGTTACACAAATCACACACATTCAAAAAATTACTTTAACATTAAAGCCTCTTTTTTTAACACTTTTTTTTTTTTTTTTTTTTTTAACCACACACGAATTTGCAATGTTGAATACCATGTTTTTCGGTTCGGGTTTATCCGAATTCGAACAGCCATATTCCAGTCGAATATAAAGACAACCTGAATTCTAACACCAACACTACTAATGTCCCTACCATAGTCATATGTCATTTACATAGTTAAAGGCCAATTTTGTGGGGGAAATTAATTACCTAACTGCATGCTTTTGGGATGTGGGGGAAAACCAGAGTGCCTGGGAGAAACCCACTCAAACTTTATGCAGAGTGTCCTAGCTCATAATATATGAATGTTGCCCAAATAATATAATAAAATAATAAAAAAATAATAAAGGGCTCTGGTGGTTAACAAGAACAATGCCATATTTATTGATTATTATTTTTTCTTGTAAGTAAAACTTAATACTGGTGTAAATGTTTTGTGTATATAATATTAGGGGTGCAGTGCACTCAATAGCAAGCAATAGATCCATGTAAAATACATATTGCTCAACTCATAAGTACTAATGTCAAGACAAATAGTTGACATCAGTGGACCTTTATACATAAGCCAGGAAGTAGAGATAGTTATAAAATAAGAGACATGAGATTGTTTTACTAATGGAGTAGAGACTAATCTGTAAATACTTGGCATATGACTGGGCACTTTCTTTTAGCTCAGGACTTCAAGGATCCACCTCCAAGGGAAGATTGGGACTGAGAACTGTTGGCCTTTGAGGAAAGCACAACCAACGGGTCCTGTCATATTAGGGTCAGTTTTCTGTGGTCCAAATAAATTATAACCTACAAAGTATGTCATGGTGCCACAATGATTGGTTACCAAGGTGAAAATCTACAGACTCGCCCTGTAGACTCCAGATTTGTACAAATGTGAATTGTCTCAACAGTAACATCTCCACTCAGGGCCCTCCACATAGGACATAATATTTGTACTAGTCCTGTTATTAAGTACCCACCAAGCTTGTTCCTCAGGGCCTGCGGTACATCATCAAAAGTATTTGTGCTCCCTGTAAAAGACTGTAGGCAGTGTCATATCTTAATGTGGCACTTTTCTCTGTAGCATTTAAGATTAGAGAAACCCTGGAGAAAGAACAGAAAAAAATGGACACATTACATTATGTGTGGACCAAAAACCAATGGACTAAAATTATACAAAAACTGTTTAAAATATATGTGTAGTAGAGCTAAAGAAAGCAACCTGGAGATGGGCTATACACTACACTGTTTCCCCGGAAATAAGTGTCTTATATTTACCTCCTGGGCGGTTCAATTCTGTCTGGTCTTATAAGTCTAGAAGCGGTACATTGTTTTTCATGAAAATTTATTTTACAGTATAATATAATATTATAAGTATATTAAAGTTTGAAACACAAAATCATGTCAAAATAATAAATTAAAAAAAATAATAATTTTGAATTATTTTTTTTAAATAAATATTACACTTATACTATTAAATTCTACTGTAAAATAAATTTTCATGAAAGACAACGTACCGCTTTTAAACATATAAATCTACTGTATTGTATTCAATACAGTTATTTTGTATTGAATGCAATGCAAATAGATTCAAATTTCCTGCCCCGAACGGAACGTCCGCACGCACCGACATCATCGGGTGACTCATCGAGTGCTGAGAACGCTGGTCGGAGGAAGAAAGAATACGCGAAGGATGATGGAGGACGCCGGCGGATCAGGTAAGACTCGATTTACTATCGTTTTCCATAGGTTTAGCTACCCCGAGTGTGACTCGGGCTTACAGGTTCAAGCATATTTTTTTCTACCCCGAATCACACTTGGGATTACCGCTCAGGGGGTTAATTTTTGCTCCTAAAAATGCACTGGGGCTGAACAACAATCAACATTTTTTTCTTGAACAAAAAAAAACAACATTTATTTACACACACAATACAGTCATGTCATCTTTTTATGGAACATCATCATAACTCTCCAAACCCTGAATTCCATCTTGAATTTCTTGTGACTCCATTTCCTGTAGAACTATTGACCCCAATCTCTCATGTCTAGCAATACCACTTTCCTTAAATGAGCACCTCTTTTCCATGTATTTATATATATTGTAGCTTATTTTTGGGGTAAGGCTTATATTTCGAGCATCCTCAACATACGTAAAAATCATGCTAGGTCTTATTTTCTGGGAAACAGGGTAATATAAAATGCATATAGTAATATTATGTGTTAAATGTTAAAGTCTATAGTAATGCATGGATCTTTAAGCTAACATAACTTTATAACACAGAGTAAGCACTGTTGCTAAGCAAGCAAAAAGAAAGACATTTTTTGTATATATATATATATATATAAATTTACAGTAACAATTCTAGAGGTCATTCATTTTCAGAGCAGAAGTAAGGTCCTTAAAAAGTTAAGTTTTCAGTGTTTTTTAGGTTTGCATTTATCCAGGTCATGGTACAGATAATTGTTGCTAGTCACATTCAGCTAGGACTGTTAGGAATATTAAGCCTATTTTATTATATTTATATTATATTAAAAAGCTCAGCACAATTTTATAACACAGTGTAGTTGTTCTTAGTGTTCCAATAGCTTCAGAACTCTGAAGCCAAGGAAGTGCTATAAAAATAATGGGGTGCATTGTAAGATTTTTCTAATCACAGATTAATGTGTTGTATTTAAATAGCACCAACATTTTACACAGCAATTTACAAAGTTCATAATCATGTCACTAACTGTCCCTAAATGTGGCTCACAATATAATGCCCCTACTATAGTCATTAACTAGATTGTAAGCTCTTCGGGGCAGGGTCCTCTCCTCCTGTATCACTGTCTGTATTAGTCTGTCATTTGCAATCCCTATTTAATGTACAGCGCTGCGTAATATGTTGGCGCTATATAAATCCTGTTTAATAATAATATTAATAATAATAATAATAATAATAATAATAATTAACAGCCTAAAGCTAACTTTGGATGGAAGCCAAATAACCTACCTACATGTTTTTGGAATGTGGGAGGAAACTGGAGTACCCAGAGGAAACCCACACAAATATGGGGAGAACCTGCAAACTCCATGCAGATATATACTGGCCAAGATTTGAACCTGGGACACAGCACTGCAAAGGACAAAGTACTAACCTCTGAGCCTCCGTGCTGCCCAAAACACTAGGCAGACTTTACACCACTGCACACATTTTATAATTCAAATGTAAAATATAGGACACATTGTGCATAGCTTAGTGGAAAATAATAGAGAACATATAGTGATGTCTGCTCTTTATTAAAAATAGCCCCTTGGTCAAGTGGTGGGGCACATATACCTCCATTAGAAGATGACTGGGTGCAAGTTGTACAGAACACTGTGTGCAGAGAGCTGCAAATGGTTTATTGAATAAAATCTAACTCATGCAAGGTGCTGTTTGTAAGTAATTTTATTGTACACTTTCTGTACATAAACAGTTATTCCTGCAATTATACACATTTAAATCAGTGATAGGTGCAGTGCATGGGTAGGAGTTATTGTATGAGTTTGTGGATGATATACAGAGTTGAATTTTCTTGAATGACAGTAATGTGCACCTAGCAATGTGACATTGGGAGTATGGGACACGTCTGCTATGTATAGCTATTTCTGAGCTTTTCATTTGCTGATGCATTTAATAACAACCATAAGGAAATTAAGCCTAGAAATTCTTTTGACTTATTTTGCAAAAGACTTTGTCCTTGGTTGAGCTCTGCTTCTCAGGACATAATCATTATGAAATCAAAAAAGAAAATAAATGAAGTCACATCACCTGAAGACTGATAGGATGCAAAATACTACAGTTATGTTTTTGTACTTAGGTATGCTTTAAAGGATACCTGTCCTTACACACATAGGTACATATATTTGTTTGACCCCCAAGGTGCATCAAAAAACAAAACTGGACTTCATACTTAGAATGGCCAAATATATATCTAGCTGCTGTGTCCATGACCCGGGGAGCTCGGACCTTCTAGCCCATCCCTTATAAACACCATTGTCATAACTGCCTTCTACTACCAAAAAAAAAAACCTGCGAGTGGGAAATACTTTCAGGATTAAGTTTCCACAATCACAGCCATGGACTACCATTGTTCCACCTCCTACCATCAGAAGCCCTTACCTCCTGTCTACCACCTAGCTTTGTGGGTAAACCAGAGACTACATATTGTTAACAAGCTGCAGAGTTCAAAGGAGGGGCACTAGCCAGATCCTATTTTAGAGGAGTTCAAATTTGTTTTGGATGCATCTGGGAAGGCGGGCAAACAGAACCATAT
Organism: Pyxicephalus adspersus; assembly: GCF_032062135.1. Taxonomy (NCBI): domain Eukaryota; kingdom Metazoa; phylum Chordata; class Amphibia; order Anura; family Pyxicephalidae; genus Pyxicephalus; species Pyxicephalus adspersus. The sequence goes on from NC_092861.1 coordinate 23,958,122, forward strand.
TTATAATTAAATGTATATTTTAAAATGCTCCTTATTTATATACAGAATTTGTATAGTGTCTACATATTAAGCAGCGATGTACAAAGTCCATAGTCACATCACTAGCTGTCCCCCACATGAGCTCACAGATGTCAATGTCAATAAAGTCTAAGGTCAATGTTGTGGGGAAGCCAATTAACCTAACTGCATGTTTTTGGGATGTGGAAGGAAACCAGAGTACCCAGAGGAAACCCACACAAACACGAGGAGAACCTGCAAACTCCATGCAAATAGTATCCTGGCCAAGGTTGGAACCTGGGACCCAGCGCTGCAAAGGCAAAAATGCTAACCTCTAAGCCACCGTGCTGCCCAATTACCTATTTATATCTAATATGGTGCTTTACAGAAAAAAATGATACTGCATATCTAATCATAAAATATGCTAGATTCGGATAATATGTACTTTTACAGTAACCCAAGGAATGAACATATGCATAACTGTAATTCCACTGGGCAGTAGTATCATATTAAAATCCTAGCTATAGCTGTAGAGGTCTGAACTTTAGATATATAATATCCTCTTTGATCTTAAATCTTCCGGATCCCTTTTTCTTTTAAATAATGCCGTTATGCCTACACATAGTTAGGTATGTCAAAGTTCAAAATGTTTAAAAAAAGTTGAATATAAAGCAATTGCATCTGGTTAAATTTAAATGAGATAAAAGATAGCATTATACCTCTTGATGTAGACTTCCCAAAGATGCTATCGATGGGGACATGAAAAGATCTCCGCTCTTTCTGTATGTAATCTTTGGTTTTGAAGTATCCTTTACTTTTCATTTTGAAGTTAACTTTTCGAAGTGTCGTCTTTCTTCTGTATATTACAATATTGATAAAACAGACATTTTCTCTGAACCTTTGTTTAAATTCCACAGATGTGACTTTATACAAAGATGGTAGGAAATATATATAGAGAGCCTGATTTTAGTTAATGCACACTGTTCAGGCTACAAGTCAGGCTGGGATGTATGAGAATGTATGAAACAATGAGGCATAAAGAGAAAACAGAAGGATAATTTCATTCTAAATTACAGGCTTTGTCAGCGTATCTCCATATGCGTATATGTTCTGCTGCTTCTACACAACTACAGGGGCAGAAAATCATTCTTCAGAGAGGATTTTTGCATAAAAGAAAATTCATAAGTCATAAGAAAATTCTTATTCTGTTTACTTTTCTTCTTTGTAACATCAGGAAAAGTATAAAAATGTATTTACCATTTTTAGCTTTGTTTTAAAGTTAAACCTGGAAATTTAAGGTGAAACTGAAAACCCAATTTGAAATTCGGCCATCAGATAGGTAGTTTTTGCAAAAAGAGACAGGCAGTGTCCCCTCTACAATAACTATTCTTACCTGCCTGATCACCGCCCAGCTCAGCGCTTGTTGTCTGGGATATCTGACAATCTCGGCTTCCCTAGCATGTACTGGGAATGAAGGCTTAAGATACCTAATGCAACATCCAAACCGAGAGGACTCCATAATAGAGTACTTGAGTAAGCATCAAAATTTGTTTATCTGACATATTATTTTGGAAATTCCAAGTCCAAATTCATGGTTTTTAAGCAGTCGTATTGTACCTGTCAATGACTGGTATAGAAATGTCAGAGCAGAACACAGATTAGAATAGCTCGGTGTTACCATTTTGCATGCAGATCATTAGTCCAGCAGCTTGCAGCATCCTAAGCCTCCCTTTAGCTGTGCAAAGATGTGCCTTTCTTAGCATCCCCTGTACATATTCTGAGGTTGTGCACAGCTGGATAGGTTTTCAGAGTATGTGCTGCAGCCAATGAACAGAGTAACTCCTGATTTCAATCTTGTCCCTCTATTGGCTACTAGCTTTATATAGTCTTTTTTGTTCCTGGCTCTGGTTGCTGGATCCTCAGCTTCCTAACAGACTTTGTCCAGCTATACTAGCTTACTAAATTTATTCCTCGCTAGCTGCCTTCCCAGTACCTGATGTTGGCTGTCCCTTATCAAAGCCGTCTGTTCCGCTTTACCTGATGGAGAAAGCCTGGGGACTGCGAACTTGTGTTCTCTCTGCAGCAAAGTAGCCCTGTGGCCATTAAGTTTACTGGCCCATCACCTGAAGACTGGGACACTCAGACTACACACACCCAGCTCCAACTTCACCTGCCAGAGGCACAGAAAAATTGATTCCAAACAGTACTACCTGACCACCACTTGATATAGTCTAACTATGCATATTGGCTGCTGTTAGCACTATTTTACTATAATGGTTTGTACACAGATTCCCTTTAATTTGGGCAAAGGCAGGTGAGATACCTATATGAACCAAGGGGTGTTGGCAGGCAGGTTTTTATTATATGTTACACCTTACTGTTACTCCTAAAACACATGCCATTGTTTCAAAGTAACTCTGTCTTAGGAGAGTTATGGAGAGCTTTGATTGCGGATACTTACCTGCTAATGCTTCCTGATCTACCCACGTTTCTAGAATCAGTAGTGTTGATTTATTAAGAATAAAATCTGCTCCCTTAGCATTGTGAATCATCACCTTTCAATGGGATATTTGACTTAGCTTAGTGAATGCTGAGAAAATACACATTGCAAAGATCACACACAAGGAATAAATAAAAAAATAGGATTTTTAAAACTAAATTATTGCTGTCTCTGATTTACCCTCACAGTGAAAGTATCATTGTCAGAGGAAATGAGGAGAAATCTCTCTAAAGGTGCCCCAGATAGCAGTAAAGTATGAGAGATTCTAACCTTTCCACCCTCAATCTAAAAATAAAATTATAACACTTTGGCTGGATACACATCTAATTATATGGCATTGGGAGGGGAAGATAACCTCTTTGTGGCCACTGCCAGTTTCCTACCTTCTTCACAGTTTAGAAATTTACTTTTATCATTGTTCTTTTGTGATCAGGTAGTATATCCACATTTCCATATTAAAAAAAGAAGCCCCCAGAGATAGCATTAGAAAGTGAGGTATATTTCTCATGCATTAAAAATCTCCTTTTCCTGCAGTACATGGTGCTTTATCATTAAGAGTCCATTCCAGTCACATTGAATCATTACTTACAACATAATAAAGAGTTCAATATACAGCAGCATAAGGAAAGGTTTAAACTCAGTTGTTAAACCTCATGGATATGATGAACCTTAAGAGGATGCAAACCATAAAGCAGTATATATATATATATATATATATATATATATATGTATATGAGAAAGGAACAATGGTCAAGCTTTGCATACACTTCGTTATTTAAATAAAAAAAAATTATTGGTCCTTTTTTGGGGAATATGTAGAAGACACAGATAGTTGCTGAAGATTGTGAGCTCTTTTGGGCTGACTCCTCTTTTCTTCCTGTGTCATTGTTTGTATTTGACATTTGCAACCCCTATTTATTGTACAGTGATGCATAATATGTGGTGCTTTATCAACACATAGTTAGATAGTAGGTAAGGTTGTAAAAAGACATAAGTCCATCAAGTTTAACCACTAGGAAAATAAACATATCCCAGCTATAAACTCTATAGACATAGTTGATCCAGAGGATTTCAAATTCCTTCCTGATCCCGTGAGGCAACAGTCTCTGTTATCTTTAATTTAAAGCTTTAATCCCCAGTTATATTCTGTGCTTCTAGCTTTTTCTTCAAGCAATCTATAATAGTTGTTGAAACTACCTCCTGAGGGAGCCGATTCCACATTTTCACAGAACTTACAGTGAAGAATCCCTTCCTTATCCGGAGCTTAAACTTCTTTTCCTCCAGACGCAAAGAGTGCCCTCTTGTTCTTTGTAATGATCTCAGTGAATTGGGAAGAGAGTTTTCTATATGGACCATTTATATATTTATACAGGGTGATCATATCCCCCCTTAAGCATCTCTTCTCAAGGGAGAATAGATTCAGTTCAGCTAATCTCTCCTCATAGCTGAACTCCTCCATTCCTTTTATTAGTTTAGTTGCCCTTCTCTGCACTCTCTTCCACAATATGCTTCTTGTGAACTGGTGACCAAAACTGGACTGCATATTCCAGATGTGGTCTGACCAATGCTTTGTACAGGGGCAGGATTATGTCTATGAAAGTACTTTGCTAGCTTATAGTTTATTATTAAAATAACCATAGGAGGAACCACATGTCAGATTTAAACCTAAATACCTATTTCCATTATAGAGCTGTCCAATGCAATATTTCTTCTGTTCCACAAGGTGATGCTTGCTGTGATTACACCCAGAAAACTAAGGACAGCCTTTGAGTGCAGAACATCATCAGCTCCTGTGCTAAAGAAAACACCACCATGCCTATCTGTTCTCCCTGAGTAAAATGTAGAAAGGAGAGACTGATGTCATCACATCAGTACATAGTAGATATTAATGTTTAAACAAATGTTGTAACAATATATTATAAAAGCAAGAGGGTGGATGGCACCATCCTTCAATTCCAGAGGGACACACAAACTGGATTCAGCCAAAGGATGCAAAATACGTAGAAGACAAAGTTCAGGCTCTGCCGCTTTAAATGTTATTTTCCTATAAAAGCCAAAATTGCACATTGAAATCACTGTCTAGTGTAATTTTTGGGCATGTTATGTTAGGGTAGATTCCAAACAGCATTACTTAAATCAAACTGATAGTTTAAAACAGATTTTAGTGTAAGTGCCATTAGCTTAGGTACAATTAAGTGACAACAGTGAATTTTCCTTATTTAGGCCGATCATTCTCAACCAATACAAGTTGTTGGGCTTGTCTTGGATGAGAATCTGACATGCCCGAAGATGAACAACTGCAATGGAAGTGAAGGGAGGAAATCACAGAGGGGTGCTAACCCCCTCTCTATTGAACAAAACAGCACTGTATGTCCAGTGTTCATTCATTCATCTTTCAGTCATTTGTCACTGGAAGTGATAGCGAATGTTTGTTAACTATACCATTAAATCTGTTTGGTTTTATCTGAGCTGATAACTTTCTGTACCCTCTGCTTATGTAATCAGCTCAATGTAAGCAACCCTGTCCCTTTCTCCTTTGTGATCAACAGAAACCCCATCACCAATATTTTGGAGGGAAGTGTAAATCAGTTAACACCCTAGAATGACAACATTGCATAGATGCATTACATTGAATGAGCATTGTCACACTAGTACGAGAATCGCGTTATTGGCAAATCCCCAAATAAAAATGAAGAGGAAAAAAAACACCACAACAAATAATAATATTTTTTATATATATGCATGTGTGTTGTGAGAGCAACGGTGGGTATTTCAAACAGGAAACAGGGCCAGTAGGTTAAAAGTGCATCATGGGTTTTATTCACTAATACTATTTTCACAAAAAAACAGGCAAAATAAACCCTGACCACTTGGCCTCTAACTAACTGTTAGATCCCCTTACTAACACTTCTGCCCAACCTAGTGCTGGGCAGGACTCTACAGCCCTAACCATACAGCTTTTCCAAATATAATTTGTATCTTTACTCACAGTTCACCTTGGCGCTCTTCCCAGCTCTCCAGCCAAGAACAGAGCCACAGGAAAGAGCAGGCTAAGAGTTTATATCCCTAGCCTAATTTCCAGGATGGGTTTCAGCTGAAACAATTACACTTGATCATGCCCAGGCCTCTTTAGCTCCCCCATCTGGCCAAGAAGCTCATTGTCATTCAGCCTGGTACTTCAGCACCCCCTTCAGTTAAAAAAGAAAACTGTCCGATTACACAGAAAATACTCTGCATATAACCTGTATCTGGGGCAAATGTACCTATTATCCTGGACGAAACCCTGAGAAATTGATAAGGGATATAACACAGCAACTTGAAGGTACAAGGTACAGCTTGGGTAGTTTTCTGGGATGGGCTGTGTGCTATAGCCCTGAATAAACTTTAAAAAAAGCAAAAAACAGAACTTCAGTAATTTAATGTCATTAGCACCCAGCTAATTAAAGATGACTAGTAAAACACAGCTGCAGAGTCCCCAGATTTCTGAAGCTCCACAGGCATAACACTATTTTCCTATAAATGACCTGATGTAACCTTCCTGTAGTCTTCTGCATATTGTCAATGAATCTTGTTACGACATGCTACATAACCACCATGTTTTAAAGACCTTAATCCTAAATAAATTATGGTCCATATAAACCTTCTTGTTGTAGGAGGCAGGTGATTCTGAGTAGAGGATTGACATTTTTGACAATGTTAGATTACTCAAAGAGTATAGGTGAAATGTGAAGGGAAATCATTACATTTGTGTTTCTTTATATTTCATGCTTTGCTATATTTCTTCTCAGAATTTCTTATTAGAAAAACAATAATGATTAGGAAATGCATTGACCATTGTTCCATCTTACCTGCAGTGTTCAGTTGGTTCCTGAAGAATAATGTCAAAGGTAAGGCCCCGAAACCTACTAGTACTGGCATGACCCAGGTACCCTGGATGTTTACTTCTCCTTCCAGCTATTTCCCCATCCCACTTTTTATCCCCCCTCCCCCAAAAAAAAACATTAGCCAAATAAATGTGATCAAATGGCCGCAAGAGGCCGCAATTTCCACTAACTTTATCTTAACTTTCTAAACATACCAGAATATTCATCAAAACACCCACAGCAACATTAGCAACAATTTCAGTGATTTCAATTACTGTAAGAATTTCACAACCTTTTACCTGTATTTTACTGCAACAGTAATATCACCTCTAACTGACTGCAGATCCTCAAAGGCACTGCCCTGAGCCCCTCACTCCTGCCAAAACTTTCTATGTTCCCATCCACACAACACTGCTTGGGGAGTGAAAACCCTTTTAGCAGCCCAGCATTAAAATTATTATTAAACAGTATTTATATAGCTTTATTATATTACGCAGTGCTATAAATTAAATAGGTGTTGCAAATGACAGACAGACACAGTGAAACAGGAAGAGGAGAGGACCCTGACCAAAGGAGCTTACAATCTAAGGGGTGGGGAAGTAGCATTCTATGGGACGGGGATATGGATTGGTGGGTGCATAGTGAGGGTTTTAAGAAACAGAAGAAGACAGGTAGGCAAGTTGAAAAAGATGGGTTTTGAGTGTTCTTTTAAATGAGCAGGAGTAGGAGTAGGAGCAAGCCGAATAGTACAAATAATACCATTCCAAAGAGTTGGTGCAGCTCTAGAAAAGTCATGGATGTGACGTGGTTAGGAGTGAGTGAGGAAGTCATTAGTAGGTCATTCGAGGAGCGGAGAGAGCGGCTGGGGGAGTACTTTTTTATCATTTCAGAAACATAAGTGGGACAAGTGCGACAAGAATTGTGGAGGGATTTGAAGGCAAAGCACATTGGGGGTAAATCAGAGGGCAGAGTCAAAGGTGATGCCAAGACAACGTGCCTGAGGGGTGGGACGAACACCGGTGTTATTATCAGTTAGAAATATGACAGGGGGAGACTTGAAATTTGAGGGGCAGATGATGTGTTCTGTTTTATCCAGAATAAGTTTCAGAAATCTGTCATTACATCACAGCCCTTGAATTTTCATATTTTAAAGGAGACTCTATACTACTACCACCATTTTACTTAACGCAGGGCACCACCTTTGAGGACCCCAGTCACCCCCTGCTGGGATATCCCCATCAATTATAGCACACCCTCCATGTCACCAGCCCGACTGGCATGCACAGCAAGCAGAGACTAAGCAACAATATGGTCTTCTCCAAAACCTCTAGAGGTAAGGACGTTGCGCTGCAGGCTGTTTCAAAGTTTTGGCTCCTGTGCACGCAGAAGCTGGTAACTGCTCACAGGCAGGAACAAAGCGTGATAGAGGAACCTGAGACAGGAGCGTAGTCAGACAAGCAGAGCCAAAAGTCAGAGCTAGGAGGCACTTCTTGTTCAGTCAACTTCCTGACCTGGGAAGTTGACTAGAGACCATGTGGCCTGCAGGCATCCAAGCCACCACCAGAAGGAGTGCTAGGGAAGAGGCAGTTCAGATGGTGTTCACATCTCCACCAGCAGACCACTCTAGTCCTCTGAGGTAAAGGGGCAGCTGACATAGATTCACCTGATCTGGACCAGAAAGCAACATATTAATAAGATTCCTGAGAACAGTTGTTTCTTGCAGCAAGGGGGTGCAAGGTGAGTGAAACAGAAGAGGGCACAGATCCCCAGATCCTGCGGTACTCCTGAACCTTTCTTACCACAGACTGACCTCCTACCCCCACTTAAAGCCATCGTCATCCTTATCTTTCAACCAATTTGTTTGAACCTAACCTATTCCTGACCCTTGTGATCTTCTACTCCCCCTTTTGTATGGCTCTGGTACATACTTCACTCATTTGTCTCTATGTGAGTGTGGATGTCACTTGCCTTGACTACCACTCTCCCAGGCAAACACACACTTTTCCTTCTTATTTGCACAGATATTTCTATAATATCACTAATTTTCCATGCTCTTATTGTTGCCAAAGTTAAACTAAACTTTTACATACAGTGAAATAGGTCATGACTGGTGGATAAGGAATGTACTCCAACAGCAAAAATGTGTAGGACCTTTTATGCCCTCAACAGAGGAACCTGCCATCTTCACTGCCAACTCCACAACCAACTTCCGAGAACACAGCAATCATCTTCAGCCATTGGGAGCCACTGATGAATTACATGTAGGCTGGCTCTGTATGCTGCACCTCCACATACAGAGCCAAGCTCTACAATACATGACACATCCGCCGTACAATGTAGAGCTAAAACGAAAAGCCACTATGAGCCAGGGCTTTATTTTTCGAATGTCTCTTTTGTCAGTTAGCTCTCCTTACTGTTGACTTTTTGTTTTTTTGAGTTTAGGTCTGCATAAATCAACTTTATCTTTGTCTCACATGCCAGACCTATTTGTAGAACTCAGCCACAGCATTACAAAATGTTACCACATTAAGACATTTTTTGTATTGGAGAAAGGTTTAATCCATTTATAAAACAGGAACTCAGTTACAAAGGCAAAACCAGGGCCAAAAGGCTAGTAGTGATGTAGACACTTTTAATAGAAGGGCAACTAAAGGAGTTGAAATAAAAACTGATGTTGCTCCTTTGTTGTGGACTAACGTTTACTATGCACGTAGACTGTGTGAGATCGCACAAATATATTCATATACTGACTTTGTGTGTACTGTGCTAATGTTTCTATGGTCAAGGCCAATTGTCTAACACTTTCGGACCTTTAAATATACCTCTGCTCCATAACTGTGTTGCTCAAGTTTTTACACCTGTTATGTTCTTGCACCTTATTGTTATTTTCTGTTCTGTAATTCTGTTGGAAAATTTTCAATTAAAATACAATTTAAAAAAAAAACGATGTAAATGGTAAAGTAAAGATTAGAATAAGTTGATTGAACTGTTGAAATTGCTATGCTATGCTATGCATAGTAGGCTAGGATGATTCTTCATCATAGGTACACTATAGAGGTGAGATGTAGGTATTTTGCCACAAGTTTTACTTACACCTAACATGTCACAGTGCATTGTATATATTGGTTAAGCAAATCACCCTGAACTATAGTAAAGGGTATCAGGAAATCAATGTGATTCCACACCATATATAGCAGTGTTATAACACTTAAGTTTTCAGACAAAATATTTCCTAGAGTGGTGAAATATCAAAATTCCCCTCAAGGGTGCAGATACACAAATGTTCTTTTTGCATTTTAAAACTATATAAGATTGTTGTTCTTGTTTCTGTGATTTTTGTATTGTTGATTAGAAGCCTATAAGTCTTCATTGTTCCGGAAATTCAAATAAAACTCAACATTGACACAACATCAGCAGAGATATTGCATTTTATTGATTGATACATTTCATTTCAAAATGTAATCAATGATTTTCTGTGGATAACTTTTGTGACACAGGCTTAAGGGACTTATATAAAAGAACCTTATAAAATATATACAATATAGCTCTAAAACCAAATACAGCTGTGGGCAAAACCGCAGATTACATATTAAACATCCAATAAAGCAAAAATATAAAAATGTCTTATATAAAAGAGCTATTAGGATGTTTCCATGTTAAGATTTACATGTAATCATTCCATGTTACTGAAAAGACTGAAAGGCATATAAAAAAGTAAAGGTACTAGTCATTTTCTGCACACAGCTACTTCCTTAACTGTAGCTAAAAATATATTGTTAGCCTCTCCAGGGGGAGATAGCTGATAACACAAAGAAATAATTGCAGTAAGCTACACTGCAAATACAGTGTGAAATGTTTTACCTTCTGACAAAACATTCTCATGTTGGATGAGACTGGGAAGTGAAGCAAAAACTAAACTTACAACCTTGGAGAGGCAATTTTCAAAAACGAGAGGTAAGTGGCACCTCCTAATTTTTTATCCCACACATTCCCTTATAAATACATTCAGCTCAACACATTGGTCTAAGAAAAAGGTAGAAACATAATGAATAAGGGAAACATAAAAAAAAAATATTAAGCCATGGGGGAACTAGCCTCCATACAGACCAGATTGAAGACACTTGGAGAATTTTTGGGGTATGCAGATTGGGCTCCCCCAAAGGGGTTGCAGGATCTCAATCTTAGAGTTAGCCTTTAAAGTGGGGTCAGACTATAGACATTTAAATATTTATATATACTTACACTGTAACAGAGTTTGAAAACAAACCCTTACTGACCTTGAATGAGTGAATGAGTACTAGGGTACATTATTACCCTATTTATTCCCCCAAACCAACACCATAAAAAAAGTTCTTGCTGAATTTAAAGTGGAACTGTTGTCAAAATTTTCCTTCTTTTCCTATAATTTTGATACAACTTTATTACTTTTAGAATCCTTTTTAAAAAAATAAGCACCTAAAAGTATTTAATCTTCTTAAATGTATTATCTTTGGTAGGTCGCTGTATTCCACGACTGTCACCCTCTGTCCCCCTGAGTTGAATTGAACAACCCCACATAGCAGAGCATTCAAGTCTGTGCAGTCATCTGTTCTCTCATTTATCACATTTGTATATAAGTGTACGACCATCCTAATATGTAGATCTTGTTTTTAAGGGTGTAATAGTGTGAAAACACATAGAAAATATAAGAAACAAACAAAATGATTGAAATATATTCACAAACAAGCTTAAAATATTATGATTAGGTTAAACTCTTTAAATGATATTCATAAAAATCTTGTATGCGGTACGTATGCAGTTTTCAACTGATGTAATTATTTAACTTCAGGATCATAACGCACAAAGTAATTTCTTATTATAATTACTTTAGGCAACACGAAATATATTTATACCTTTTTAACAGCAAATCCGTATTAGCATATTTTCATTAATCTATACATGAATAATTTATAAACTATGTGGCAGTAGTAATTTACTTGAAAAAGGTTTTATCCTGAAGGATCATTTTTGTGACATGTCACTGATTCTCTGTTTTTCATATCCTGAATCTGTTTGTGTTATAAAACTATGTTATTATAAAAGTCAACTGATGTCAACAAGATAGGATTTATGTGTTGTCGCATGCATTGGTTAAATGCATGCATGGAATTCATAACACTCAGGGCTATCTCAGAATATTCATTCTGATTAGTGAAAGTGGAACTTTACCCGATGTGCTCACCCTGAGAGTGGACAACTGGCAATGTTGGCATTTGTCTACAGAACTCCTAATGCCAATATGCTGTTTAAAGGCCAAACTTTTGGAATGTAAATGATCACATAAAATATCTGTGATCACATAAAAGAAAATGTAATTTTAGTTCTAAAGAAAGTTCAGTTCTTTTCCCCATGTCCCTATAAACTTTTTATAATCATATGTTGCAGCTCAATGAGAAAGCTGCAGTGTTTGCATCCGTTTTTAGGAGGACAGGACAGACAATTTCACCAACAATTAAATTCCTATTGCAGAAAATTACTGAAATTTGACTTGTATCTAAGTGCAGTGTTCTAAAAAATAAAGCAAGCCATTTACAAAATCATTCAATTACATTCTGTACACCAACATTGTAACAAATGCCTCTATTTAGTTTTATTTCAAATGAAACATTTTAATTTTTAGAAAATTAGAGCAGCTGCAGATTGAAATTTAATTTATTACTATTTAATACCATTTAATACCATTTAATACCAATTTAATGCCATTTAATACCATTAACTTACAAAATATTTGGTCACAAATGTACTCAGCAAAATTCCCTTCTGACTACTAGTGAAATACTGGCTTAAAGCAAGCCTGTACATATCAGATGTTCAAACATTGAATTTTCCCGAGTATATTTTTTCTATGTATATTCTTCTGCCAGCAAATGTTCCCATGTAAAATCTAGAAAGTTTTTTAGGCTTAGGTTTTCCTGGCCCTTCCCAGCCTGTAAATGAAGATTTATATTTTATATAATAATATTATATTAATATAGATTATATTTTATTATTTCTGGAATTTGTTTTCTTAATTGTATTCTATTGCAAGGCTGACATGTCCCAATGCTATGGAACATAGGAAGTGACAGGTTCTCGTTATTAAGTATACCTCCAGCTAAAGTAAATTAAGAGAGACTCCAATCTGCTACTTACCTAACTGGCTCCAGAGTTCAACAACTTGAATTGCTTAGTAATCACTTATCTTCTTTCTGCAGAAGTTCAGAACTCTAAAGGGGCCAAAGGAGCCATGTAGGCTAAAAGTGGGGAAGGGAAGGTTCAGAGTGACAGACACTTGGTGCAACCTGGTATTGTCATACTCCATAAAATATATGCTCAGAAACCAAAGGGTTAATAGTTTTGTTTTGTTTTTTTTTAATAAAATAGTGCACTAAAATCAACATTTTACAAAATAATCAATCCCAAAAAACACTTCACAATCACAAAACACATCACGACAAATTTACAAACGTAAAAATAAATAAATAGTTAATACCGACCAGTCAAAATCTGGAGGGAGATAATGTAATATACATAGCTCCATACTCTCTAATCTGGCAATAGAATCAATTAAGGTAGCAGACATTTGCAATGAAACAAACTTACCTTGCATGTACAGTTCTCTGTACACTTTTGGCATAGCTGGCTACCAGTAATAAATGACAGTTACTAAATGATTGTGGCAAAGCACATTTTTCAGACCTCTAACCAAGCAAACCCCCCTTCCCATCTTTACCCAACTTCCCAACTAATAAGCACACCATAATTTTGGTTAAATGGCCCGAAGGCCTTTTGTTATTATTATTATTATTATTATTATTATTAAAAATAATAATAAACAGGATTTATATAGTGCCAACATATTATGCAGCGCTTCACATTAAATAGGGGTTGCAAATGACAGACCTGTCCCTGCCCCGGGCACTGCCTCGAAGAGCTTACTATCTAGGAGGTGGGGGCAAATTTTCTACAACCAATCCAATGGGGACTCCACACCAAAGGTGGGTCCCCAACTCCACTGTAACTATGTACCAATCAACAAACACCCCTCGAGGACCTCAACCTCTCAACACCTTACCTCAATAACCCATTCAAATCTTAATATAAAACAACTATAATACATATAAAACACCGTATAAAAAAAGGGGGGAGAAGGTGGAAAACTTTCTCTTGCACTCTTTTTAATCAAATGACCTTGCCACTTCCTTTCTTCTGACCTTTTAACACCTTAAATCCTCCCTCACCTCCGCCTCCTAAACCCAGCCCCCTCTAACTGCCGAAACTTTTAACCCTATCCTGTCTGTTTCCTTCAATCCAGTGATGCCATCCTTTCGCTACGCTCCCTTGTCCGACTTTCCAGCCTTGACATATAGGATGGTTGAAGATCCTGAACTCAGAATGGGACTTAATGCCAGTGCTGGAGAAGAAGTGAGGAAAGGTGAGTTTAGTTATATAAAAATTGTAGTCAGGCAGGTATGATTATTTCATTGCAGAAGAGACAACGCCTGTCCCTTCTGTAATAAAGAACCTGACTACTCGCAGTTTTTTATATTTTAGGCTTAGTTCTGCTTTAAGTCTGAACCACCTGCAATGATTTCTGTTCTGCTATATATTGCAGACACTCCAGGATACAAGGTCCTTCCTTTGCACATTAGCAAGAAATGAATAGATGCCAGCACTGATGGATTACAGAGAACTGTCAAGAAGAAACAGTAACTCTGTCCCCAAAAGGCGTCAGTGCTGTAAACTAGATAAGGCAAAAAAAAAAAAAAAAAAAAAAACTACACTTGTAAAAATATTTTAACATTTTATGTAAACATGAATTGCATGCTTTCTTTTTATTGGTAATTAACTTTTACCAGATTTCAGAGCACTTTTAACTTTAAAATATATCTTTTGAGCAAATGAAGACTGTCAGAAAATTACATTTCCATAATAACTGTATGGCGTTTTTCAAATTATGATATAAAAGTAAGCTGCAATGTTTCTTTTCAGAGCGCTATCACTACTAATTACTGTAAAACCATATAAACCATGAGAAGCCATGTGCATTTAGATGAATACAGAAAATACAGTAAAGTAAATCAAGCATGATTTGGCTTAGCTCTGTGGATTTTTTTTTTCTGGTTATTCAACATTAATAATTTATTTTACACCACTATAAATCATATAATTTATTAAAACCTTTAAAGCATTAATTGTGAGCCGTCATTAGGTAATTATCTAGTTATTTCCTTAACATTGGCAATTAAGCTTATCTCATTTCCTTTTCTCATTAGGCCACTCTCTCCAGATTAATTAACTCTTTATCAATGTCTTCTTATAGTTTTCACTTGCTATAATGGGTTGGGTCATCCTGCTTGCCCCATGGTTATATTGCTTCATGGTATGTTGGTCAGCACTGCAATATTTTTAAATAAATGTAAAGTACCTTAAAGCGGAACTAAACCCAAAACAAAAAAAAAAAACACACTAACCTTTAATCTCGCATATTTGCTGGGGGGTTTCTTCCATCGAGTCCCGCGTTGTCCAGGTATCTGTCTTCAGCCCGGCACCAAGTGCCGACATCTTCTCCCCTCTTCCAGGTTCTTCTACCTGCATCACCTGAACTCGCACTGCGCAGGAGCAAGATCGGGTGACGTAGATTGAGAAAAAAACATTTTTTCTATTGATGAAAGGGCTCCTTTCATCAAAACAAAAAAAAATTTTACTTTAAATAAAAGGGTTGTCTAGCCTTTTATATAAAGCAAAAATTCTGAGTTTAGGTACGCTTTAAGTAAGGGAAATTTAGTTTCATAAAGCACTGTGTATCATAAACAGCCATTTTATTTCCATTATTTGTTCCATTTCAGTGCTTCTGTTCTCCTGCAGCCTCTTTTGCACACTTGTATGGTACCTGGAACCCCTCTCCTCCGGATTTGCACTTGTAGACCCCTTTGAGGAGCAATATAGCTTTCTGTTTTCCCCTTGCATCTAGATGCCCTTTTAGGGTTGGAAGTCACACAGCTCCAATATCACTCCTGAACCCCAAGGATCTGATAAGTTTTGCCCCAAAGAGAAGGGGATTGGATTGACTGCTTTAGCATATTAAGCAGGATGGAAAACAGCAAGGCCAGGTAAAAGCTATAGAGGGTGGCTGGTTCAGATGATCAAACCTTTTAGGCAACAAAGGCAAGCCTGCATAGAATTTAGAGTAACTTTGAAGCAGCCACATCAGTATAAATCAGAGCTTCCTCAGATCTTCCTACATGTGGCTGCTGTTGGGTGTTATTGCTGGCTAGGGGTTATTGGGGGGCTGTAGGATATTGCCGTGCTTGGGTTATTGTTAGGGCCTGAGGGTTATTGCTGGCCCTGGCATATAAAGGGGGTTATTGATAGGGGTTATCACTGCTAACCTTGACATTACCAAGAATTTTTGCTTGGGCCTGCTGGGCCTGACAAGTGCTGAAGTCATTATTGTTTTCCATGACACATGATGGGGGTTTATCAATGCTGATCCTGGTACCTTTGGATTTATCATTGCTGGCCCTTGCACCTGCTGGGGATTCTTCTGCTGCCCCTGACACCAATTCTGGGGGTTATTTTTTCTAGCATTGCCAACAATGCTGGGCTTATTATTGGTGCCACCAACAGTGGGGCTTACCCCCCCCCCCAACACACACACAATCTTTGCAGTGTACCCCTGGCCCTATTATCTCTAAATCTTATTGAAGTGGGGAATTTGGTCTTTTCTGTGCATACTAAACATCCTGTGGTTGCCCAAGCACTTCCTGTCTATATAAACCTTCCCAAATGATGGCTAAGGCTATATATTTGTAGAATTGTTTTTTAGTGGATGTCACTATACTCTCTTAATGAGTTTCCTCAGTTGCCATCCCTGTGATTGGTGCAATTCCCTAAAAAATAAATAGTATCAGCAATTATCCCCTGCTGACTTCAACCATCCCAACATGTGCAGAAAAATCCTAAAACTGGTTCTGTGGAAACTTTGATCTTTTAGTGATAGTAAAATTGAACTTTAAAAATTAAACTTTGTTTATTCTGTGTGGAATACATATAAAGAAAGTTGAATAGATAACTGTGTTGACATTGATCATTTGTTATACACGTGGTCCTTAGTAAGACTACAGGGATGGTTGAATGGGAGAATGGAAACGCAGAGCCTCCTGGGATATCTACGTTACGCATCCCAGGAGGCTCCCGGCTGCTCCTTCTGCACATGCCTGATCTCAGATATGCGCAGAAGGTGCATTCCCCTACACTGAGGGGAAATGAATGCCGATCTCACGCATGGGCAGTTAGATCTGCTTCCTTTTTTCCCGTTATAAGCAGGCTACGCCACCTGATCTTTTGGAATGGTTATTGTGATTATTAATTTTACTTTATAAAACAAAATTCCCCTCTGCCTTGAATCTAGGACCCCTGGGGTGCACTAATATACTTGAGACTTTGCATTGCACAGAGAACAAGATCTATTCCCTTCCAACACATGAGACCTACATTAGGTGTATTGGTAACATAAACCAGCACTGCAATAAATACATTTAGAACATACAGTTGAAACTTCATATAATAACTATGAATACTAAAAAAAATGATATATCTGTTTCTAAGTTTGCAGTTGGATGCGCTATTTTGAATAAAAAAGATATTTTCTGTAAAAATGTTGACTATACACTAGAATAAAAATAGCCTGCTGTGCGTAATGTTGTTTTTATGTAGGTTCTGGACAACATAATCACCATAACACACAATATAAGTTGACCCTAATATGAACTTTTCTTTTCATTATGGGTAATTACCCAAAAATGTAAACGAGTGTGCAACATTCATTGTAGTAGCTGCTGTAACTCACTACCAAAAAAAATACTGAGTGCCTGTAAGCTGATACTACACAAATTTTAGATTGTTTTCTCTTAGATCTACTTTAAACTCAGGCTGGGTCATGTGCAGTATACTAGAAATCATTACATAAGTAAAAATACTGCAAATAAATGAATACAAATACAATGAATATGGAAAGAATAATGCACATTCACCATTATGGTGCTTGTTTTAGAGGGTAGTATTGCTAGAACTTTCAAATCAATAAATGGATTTGGTGGCATTATATGTTTCCTTCATCAGTTAAGGTGTCTCTTCCAGTTATTTTAATAACTGGAATTTAATAATTTTTACAAGTCTATTTCTCATCCAGTATGTACTTGGGACATTGTGATCAGACTTATTGGTGATCTGAGGGCACAGCTCTGGAGAACAGTAAACGTTACCTGTTCACCTAAAAGTTCAACCACAGTTTAAATCCTCTTATATTACAGTCCTGGCCACCCCTTTATATTATTGGTGCTCTTGCAGATTTTTAGTAAACAGTGGACAGAAAAAAAGTGCCCAAGGTACACTCACTGCTCTCCTATAATCTGGAGAAACCACACAATACTTATCTATTAGTATCTATTAGGACTACTGAGATTCAAACCCAAACACAGTTGTGAACATGGCCTTTGCAGCACTGGGTCACAGGTTCAAATCTCGCCCAGGACACTATCTGCATGGAGTTTGCAGGTTCTCCCTGTGTTTGTGTGGGTTACCTACGAGTACTCTGGTTTCCTCCCACTTCCCAAAAACATGCAGTTAGGTTAATTGGTTACCCCACAAAATTATCCTTTAGACTGTATTAAAGACAACTGACTGAGGTAGGGAAAGATTGTGAGCCCCTTTGAGGGACAGCTAGTGACATGACTATGGACTTTGTGCAGCGCTGCATAATATGATGGCGCTATATAAATACAGTGTAATAATAATCTTTGGCAAAGAGTAGGATCTGAATTTTAGTAAAAGTACTAATTCAGTGGCTCTGCCCAAACAGGACTAATGGAATGGTACCAGTAGCATGGGAATATTTTGTAGAATTTGTATTTCTAATACATATTTGTGTGGAAATGTATTTGGAGAGCCATATGTTATTGTGAATAAGACAATAGAGTCTCTACATGTAGCATGACCATAATATGGTTAAGACAAAAAATAAACCAGGCAAAAAAGTAAAGACAACAGCAGGGGATGGAATCTAAAAGGAAGCAACAATCCAAGTCCGCTATCTGGACCTCTAATGATATCACAAACTGTGATTTATTCCTGAAACCTATAGCCAAGAAAAATAAAATAGATGTTGACATACTGCTCATAAAAGTAAATAGTCTTTATTATTAAGTATTAGTATTATTCTTTATATAAATAAAATAGTTAAGTAAAGAAAACAAAGGAGAATTCTTTCCCATAAGGACTGATATTTACATTTTATTTTTCCTGGGAATAAAAGATAAAATATGATTGTTTTTTTCATGCCTTTTTATGACATTTTCATATTATAAAAAGAATTTACAATGATATAAAAATGACCTAATAGGTTTTCCAAGGGGTTATCAATGAAAAAGTGGACAATCTCGATGCATGATCACATCCACCCAACTTCTTCTGGGAAAAAGGTTTGCTGTTGGGGAAGTAATTGTTTTAAAGGCAGTCAGCACATGGCAGATCTACACACTTTTACAGATGACTGTCTCTCCCAGACACAATTTGACCTTAGGAACCCATTTAAATGGGCGCCCAATGGTGTCTAAAGAAAGCTGAGCCTCATTGAGCAGTGGGAACCTCACAGTCCAATACAATGAAATTCAGATAACTATCTCCTATTTAAAACTGTGCCTGGAGCAGGGTTATATCACTTAGGAAATGAAGATGTAAATTGTACAATGTCCTTTATAAAGCACCAATTAATAATTCAGAACTATATAAATCAATAAATAAACAGATAAATACAGCTCTTTATCCCTTTTGTTCTATAGGATATGTATAGCAGTACAATGGCTGCAATATTAATCTAATGCCTCCAATGAAACATATAGCCAGTTTCTCATTTTTATTTATCCTAAAATCATTGTCATTAGGGAGTTTCATGAGAGCAGGATGCTGTTGCTTAGTCATGACTGAAAATTGAGACTGGATGATGTAATGTTGTGTTGTCTTTAATACATAATGACAGGATACACAGTGCCAGCTCCACTAAGCAGAAGCTGCTCGAACCAGCAAATGCTTCTCCAATATGTTAGCAGGGAACATTTCACTCCAAATCGTAATGAACTAGACAGCAACAGCAACTGGCATAAATATCCTATAAAAACAACACCTCTATGCAATCTCATTGCTTCCAGATAAAATGAACATTTGTTTTATTACATCAGAATTAAAGGAACACTCCAGCTAAAAATCTTATTACAGAATAGACAGTGAAACAGTTATCAGAATGAATGACGTGGACCTGGTATGGTTGCAGTGATCCCCAGATCATATGAACTATCTGATTGTATTTGCTGTGTGAAGATGAAAGATATTGTTTTTTCAATAGTGCCTACAACCTGCTATATAAATTGTTTTGGTCATGTGAAGTATAGAGTTATTTTTCCATACGTATTAAGAGGAGTTTCAGGGAGGCTGATTAACCTAACTGCACGTTTTAGAAGGTGTGAAGGAAATTTTAGGGCCCAGAGGAAAGCCAAGGAAATACGGGGAGAATTTGCAAACTTGCACAAAGTGTCCTGGCCAGTAGTTAAACCTAGAACCCTAGTGTATATGAGTGGAGAAAGAAGAAAAGACAGGCCTTCTCTAGCACAATAGTTTAATATATATACCGTATTTTCCGGTGTATAAGGCGACTGGGCGTATAAGACGACCCCCCACTCTAACCAATCAGTTGGGGGTCGTGTTATATGCCCAGTATTGTACTGTTCCTTCTGCCTGTCAGATCTCACTATTGTGAGAGAACTGAGAGGCAGAAAGAACTGTACACTACTAGTTCTAAGTAATGAATAGGCAAGTTCCTTTAATGAATGGGCGTGTTCCAGTGAAGAGCCAATCCAGGCTCTCCACTGGAGAGCCAATCCAGGCTCACGTCCTGCTTTTCAGCTTACACGAGTCCTGCTGTGAAGCAACGCGAGCCTGCCCAGGAGGACTCGTGTAAGCTGAAAAGCAGGAAGACAGAAGGAGGCACAGGAGGACTCGCAGGGACACCAGACCAGAGAGGGGACTCGCGGGGACACCGGACGCTGCAGGTAAGTACTGGTACCCGGCGTACAAGACGACCCCTGACTTTGTCATAGATTTTTTGGGGTTAAAAAGTCGTCTTGTAAGCCAGAAAATACGGTAAGTGATTTATTCAATAAGAGTTGTTGGAAACTAATCTAGACAGAATTCTTCTGTGCTAGATCCCAGCTCTAACACAGTCCTACTAATCTAAATGCAGGCAACTTAGTGCACAATAGGGATAAGTGAAAATTCCTATGGTTTTCACAAAACCATCGGAAGATCGAGGAAATTATAACAAGAGGATTCACAGGGTATTCACAGGATTCCTTGGGAATCCTCTTGTTTGTGATCAACGGGGCACTAGAGGTTAAATAACCTCTAGTGCCGGGGAACGCACACTGTTCTAAATGAATGCGGCCATGGCCGCATTCATTGAGAAGATCCCCTGCTCTAGAGGTTATTTAACCTCTAGTGCCGGGGATCGCAGTGGAACTGCAGATGAACTCTCAATATTGAAACTCTATTGAGAGTTCTTCTGCAGTTCCACTGCAAGTTAATTAACCTCTAATGCCCCAGGATGGCAGTGGATTCTCAGTGCTGCAATCATTCTTGCAGCCCAGGGAATTCTGTTTACTGGACTGCAACTGCACTGGAGGTAAATGGGGACAAGTCTCCCTATTCAAAACCTCTAGTGCTCCCTGATTGGCAGAGAGGAAAGCCAATCAGAGAGCCAATCAGAGAGCACTAGAGGTTTTGAATGATCAGAGAGCACTAGAGGTTTTGAATGGGGAGACTTGTCCCTATTCAACCTCTAGTGCCGGGGATCGCACACTGAGCTGGCGCTGCATTCATTGATCAGCACAGCCCGCAATCTTTTTTTTTTTTAGATTCAAGCTTGACCAGTGAGTGTACACCGGCCATTCTCCCTTACAATTTCAGTAAGTGAGAACAGCCGAATTCGTTTTAAAAATTCGCTTGCTCATCCCTAGTGCAATATATTAATATGCATATACAATGACAGACAGAATTTATTCTCTGACTCCCGACATGTTTCACCCAGAAAGGGCTTCTTCAGGGTATTTTGTGAGAATTCAGAATTGTGATTTAATCGTGACCAACATCCAAATAAAACTGGATGGTTATCCAGGAGAATTAGGCATTATTTGACATAAGTTCACCATCGGAGAAGTTTGTCCTACTGGGTTTAAATAGGGAATGCATCTATCCCAAGTTTGTTGGATCACCCAGCTTCACTGATGAATGTGTATCCTCTCCAGCCTTGGAGAGCTTTAATAAATCAGGCCCAGTGTCTATACATCCTGCACCCGTAACACTTGACTATGCCATGCTTTTTAAGTTATGTACAGTCATGGCCAAAAATACTGGCACCCTTGCATTCATGTCAGAAATGCACCACTTCACCCAAAACATTTTTGCAGTCACAAATGCTTTGGTATTGCCATGTTTATTTATTTTGGTGGCACTGGAAGAACACAAAAAAAAGTCAAAAATTACCTGGACAAAATTATTGGCACCTTTTACCTAATACTTGGTAGCATACCCTTTGGAAGATATAACTGATGTTAATTGCTTTCTGTAACAATCATTAAGTCTTTTACATCTCTCTACTGGAATTGTGGACCACTCTAGCAGACAATCTCAACAAAGCACTTCCAAGGGAGCAATTCCCTTGAGATCTTGCTTGAAGTTTGGATCATACATTTGAGATGGTGTTCCTTTTTTTCTAAGGATAATCATTGGAAGTCTTTTTTCAGTGGATGTCTATGGAATATATGGTGATTAGGGGCACTTGCAAGGGATGATATCACTTTTAACTGTGATTTCTTACTATTTTCTGGAGGTGTTCTAGTGTTGGTGAGATTGCAACACACATTTCTTTTAGGGTTGATTGTCTCATGATTCCTTGCCTCCTTTGACCTCTGGGACCAATTTTAAGGGCACCTTTGGTATGTCCTGGCACAGGGGGTATGGGAAAAAAAATTGCTAGATTTCCTTATGTAGCGGACTGAGTTTCCACGAAAGGCGTAGAAAACAATATCATCTAGTGAGCTTGTGAGAACTATCATCTAGAGATCTTTCTTGAAGTTGGGATCATACATTTGAGCTGATGTTCTGTTTTTACTGTTTTTTTTTTATTGTGATTAATAAAATGTTGATTTTTTTATTGCTTGATTTTATTTGGATTGTCATGATTTACTTTTTGGTACCTTTATAGTCCCACCTGTTTATCTTTATTGTTTGTTATTAAAATCTAGGGGATGTGGTAGTTTTGATGATTTATATACCGATTGAGAAGAACTTTGTTTTCTGTAGAAGACTAGCCAACCCTTCCTGACACCCAGGTTAATAAATGTGTCTGGAAACTATGTGTGGGAGAAGACAATCCCAATTAAAATGACCCCAACCAAAAGATGATTTTATATTTAAGTTTCCAAATTGGGGTATTTTTGAGGAGGAGAAGAAAAATAAAGGGAACTTTGTGAATTGCCAACACCAATGCAGTTAATGTGCAGCTATCATTTAGGAGAACTTTATTGGTTTGGAGACCATTTTATTTTATTGTTGTTAAACTGCAGATCCTGGACACTCCAAAGAAAACCCCCTTTTTTCAAGTCAGTCTGATAATGCAACAAACCATTTTTCTTCATGGTAATGGCGGTGGATGATTCCTTCTCTGTAAGTGCCGGGGGTGTCTCCTCTGTGATGCATATCTCAGGATTACTGAGCTCTGTGTGTAAGGCCCTGGTCCAGCAAAAGTAAATCAGATGAGAACTCTCCAGCACAGATTAGCCCAGCTATATGCTATAACAGGCACTGGTGACTGGGAGCAGAGAGGCTATAAAGTCCCAGCAGCCAATGGCAGTGCAGGACTAAGTTAGGAGCTAATTTGCTCCTAAAATCCCCTTCAGCTGTGCACAGCCTCAGAGTGTGTGCTGGGGATGCCGATAAAATACATCAGGCTGCACGGGTAAAGGGAAGCAGGGGCTGCTGCTATTCCCTACTCCTCCTTGCTGCTGCAACTGACATATCTGGATAGCAAAAAACAGTGTTTGATACTGCAATGGCGCACAGCACAGGATCATCAAACAGATAAGCATCTCCTAATAGTGTGGTAACATTTGTCCACAAGATTGACTGAGGACAAGTGATGCTGTATCTTGAAGCAGTGACTCTGATGAAGACTGCTGGAAAGTAGGTGACTATTGCTTTAAAAGTTGTTTTTTTAGTTCTTTACAATAGACAAGACAGCTTAGTTTTAAACAAAGAGAGGGTTTTATACTATATATTTATTTTACTCTAGTATTCTTTTTTGTGTAATTATTCTGTTTGTATGTAATTTAAACAGAAAACATAAAAAGGAGCTCAGAACCGCACATTCTGGCACAAAACAAAAACCGAAAAATATGTAACATTTTATATTTAGTAAACTAAAAAGAATTAAAATAAAGTAAAAATGTTCAGAACAACTACACATTTCCCATCAAATAGTCACAAAGTGTACAAAAACCTGACATTATGTAATTTGCTTGTGATTGTTACTCTGAATGTAATTTGCCCTAAACACCTCTCATCCTCTCTTCACAAGGCAACATTTGTTACTTAATTTAATGCAATAGCATTAGCATGATCTCTCACTTTCATCGGAGCACTTTCACAGCTCGGCAGATGGGAGTGACAGTAACTTAGCTTCATGGTATTCTGGCTCACTAAGCAGGGCTCTAGGGGATTATTTCTTAAAAAAAAAAGTCATGTTTAGAAATTATGGATAACAACTTTTATTCTTTTTACTTATTTTTTCTTTTTTTTTTTTTTTTTTAAAGCAGCACTAATGCCTAAGGCCAATGTGAACATATAAAACTATCAGTCTTGGTTAGGGCAGAGACTTTTTGAGACCAGTTACAGGGTAGCTAGGAGAGCAGTAAGAATATTCACCTGCTACTAGACGTCAGTCCCTCACTAATTCACTAAGGTGTCGCTCACATTTTTGTTAATTTCCTGGTGAGAATCTAGAGTGTTTTCTTGAAAAATGGATTTTTGAACAACAATATGGGGGCATTTTACCTGGTAAACTATAGTACAGGGGCTAAAAATTATCCAGAGCTAGGAAAACATTATTGGAAAAAGTATGTATATATATATATATATATAAGTATATATATAAGGCAAAATTATGTATTGCCTATGCTAATTATCTGGGCTGCTCAGGGGTGAAACTATGCTATCAATGCTACATTGCTTAAGGATGCTGGGTTGGGACTTGGTCACTTCAGGTACTTGTAACAGTACTAGTACTTAAAAATGAGTGGCATTATAAATGTAGTTTCTTCATAACTTTACTATTTAAATACTTTAAATCTACTACTTAAAATTTCTTGTGCTCTTTAACCCTTAGACAGGTAGATCTCTGGTCCCTGGTTGCTAGTTAAAATGCATAGCAATCTCCAGCTCATATCTCCATCATATTTCAGTTTATTATTTGATTGAGTTCTTCTTTAATGTTCATATATAATTAAAGAATTCTATGACTCTAGTTTCCTAAACTATGTGAATGAGTTTCCCAAGTTGTACCTATATTGGTTTCCATATGTAACCATATTGAAAAGGATAAAGAACAAAATTCAGGCTTTTGTATCTGGAAAAATATGATTGTTACACAGGGTCATCATAAAACAAAAACATTAAACTGTCATATTTCTTCCTTACCTATTTGAAAGTCTGACGGTTGCCTGACATACAGTAAGAAGATCATCACTGTGGAAGTTGATGGTGCCAAATCTGTAAAGAAACTAACATTTTTATGGGATTGCAGCACAATGACCTGTTTTTACAGGTCGACAAGTACATTCCGACTAAGGGAAACTATTTTACTCTACAACTTTTTGCTGAAATATGAACCAGTTTTTAAAACTGTCTGTAACCCGTAATATGTAGATATTTATTTTAAAAGATTATATTTTATTATTTCATTATTTCATTGCTTTAATAGAATATGTTCACATATCTGACTTTACATAAACTTCTTTTAATCTCTAGAATAATCTAGATTATAATCCCAAAATTTACCCACACCAATAAGAATTTAGTTCTTCTCTAAATCTGTTTTGCATTCTAAAATGACAAGATTTTGCTGAAATATTACTAGTTTTGCCAATATTTTGTTGAATTTAAACATTTTATTCAATTTAAATGTAAACAAGGAAATTAAAACCCTCAGCCTGGCTCATGTATAGGTGTTACTATAAATGTACAATCTTCATTGTCTGTAGCAGTGACTCTTATATATTGGGCCTGATTTATTAAAGCTGATTTATTAAAGCTCTAAGGCTGGAAAGGATACACTTTCATCAGTGAAGCTGGTTGATCCAGCAAACCTGGAATGGATAGCTTTAACGTAATTTGCTTTTTGCTTACAAATGTTTTGAATCCTGAACCAGATCCAGTCCAGGTTTGCTGGATCACCAAGCTTCACTGATAAATTTGTATCATCTGCAGCCTTGGAGAGCTTTAATAAATCAGGCCTAATGTCTTTTGCTGTATATGTTTAGCATTTGCTCTTGAACACCTGCCCATTCATTATAGCCACCTATGGTATGTTTGTGTACAATCCTCCCACTGGAGGTGCAGATCCTCACCCTCTGTATTTTTTCACTAAGATGTTTATTGAGGAAGTACCCAATATCAGATCACTTGTCCTGTTAAACTCAATATATATGTGCAAAAAATAATGTATGCAGAAATATAAATCATAGATATCTGTACAGCAAAGACATCAGCAGTTTAATAAGCATATTACTTTGTCTTGCATAGCCAAATCTATTTAAAATGGCAACACAACAGATTTGCTTGAATGCAGAGATACGCAGCAACCTGTAAGAAAGAACCATCCTGTGCAAGCTACAAGTGGCCAGTCTACCCCCTATGAACTCTCTATGTGACTGATTGGCCAAGTGCTGTCACATGGATTAAGTCACATGCTGATCAATTATTCAACCCAGAAGACTATGGACATCTAGTGGAAAAATGGTAGTTTTGCACTGTGGTAGAAAAAGTGAGTATTTCTCTTTTTTTAACTCTGTTAGAAGACTATAAAGATGTCTGGAGCTGGATTTAAAGTGGCTGGTATGTCACTATATAAATATATATATATTTTTAAAATATATATAAATATTTAAATATGTATACATACATATGTATACATATATATGAGACATTGATATCACATTCTAGTTACAGTTTCCCATAAGAACAGAAGAAAATACCAATTTCACTTATAGAATTGAATTAATCTGCACAGCCAACTCAGCTGCTAATAGCATTTATCTAGGTACTGCATTTCTGTGCAGAATGCTAGAAAGTTAGAGAAAAAAAATCTGCAGGCTCGTAATAAGCTAAATTAATCAGATCAAGGGTTAAAGTGCAGGGTGACCTCATTAGTTTTATGTATAAACTGTTCAGGCAATTGGAGTTATCACAGAAAGGATAAACGTGGTTGCATTCTGTTGATTGATTAAACTGTCTCTCTGTTTTTGGAAACATGTTGGTTCAAACAGAAAGTCACTTGAGCGGTGACCCAAAGAGAAATACCTATTAAAGGTCTCTAAAACAAATGAAAGAAATGTTGTTGCTTTTTCTTTAATGTCTTAAAATCCTATTACTAAAATGTATTGTTTCAAAATATAGAGATAGACTGATGGAATGGTAAGAAGCTAAAAGACTGGTAATTATTTTGGTTGTATACCATTCATTTCATGTAAGCCAGACATAAAAGACTAGGCTGTCATTACCGCCTAAGACACAAAATTATACTATTACATGCATAGGATATCATTACAAATTGTATTTGGTTAAAGCTGAATTCCAGGCAAACAGCTAAATCCACAGAGAGAATGCATATTTGAGATCTGTTTTATGGGGCAAAGTTTTTCATCTATTTTTTAGATTTACAAAGCTCTTGCTCACAAATTGGTCTGCTATTGGAGACCTGAATTTTTCCTACTACATTTAAGTAACACTTACAGATCTTTTCCTTCCCCCATCCTGTGATTGGACCAATGAGTGAAAGTAGAAGAATGATGAATGTCTATTGGTGAGTTTGTTCCTTGTTTACACATTGCAACACAAATGATTGGCCCAGGTCCCGATGGGTGACAGCATAATTTAGTGACTTACTGTGCACTGTGTACTGTGCACTAGATGATTTTATTGGATTCTGCCAGATCAACGGTCGCCAAGCGATGGGGTAGTCTGCAAGAAAATTTTGCTGGTCTGCGGCTCGGGTCGGTGCGCCCCCGAGAGGAGTCAGGAAAAAGACCCCGCTGGCGGGTCGCACCTGCCAGAGCCGTGGACCATGTCCCCTGTACAGAACGCAGGCTCAATGAAGCGAACACAACCCTCCCAGAGACACAACCTGCCCACTCTCCCATCATATTCTCAGATCTGCGATGGGAGAGTGGGCAGGTTCTGGCATCATGATGTCACTATGGGGGAAGTTTATTTCCCTTTGAGTGACCCCCGGTTACCCAGAGCCGGTAATTTTAAAGGACCATGGGACTGAAAAGGTTGGCGACCACTGCACTAGATAACTCGATTCTGCCCGGCCTCACCAGATGACTTCACTCGATTCTGCTCAGCCTCACAAGATGACTTGGGCTGTTATCATATGGGGTCCCTAGCTTCTTTTTTGGAACAGAGCATCTCTGGTTGCCAATCCTACCTGAATTGCTGCCAAGAACACAAATTTTGACAAAGGTTTTTCTGGTCTGCTTTGGAATCATTAGCCTTAATGATGCCCCATGGCACTGTATGCACTAAAATATAAACAGAATGAAGTATTAATAAATGCAGAGTTCCATTAATTTCTGTCATTTATATCTGGCTGGGGTTCAGATATGAGGCCATAAATTAATATAAGGACTACTAGCTTTTCCTAGGTGGTTTAATTGTTTAGTATCATCTGATCCTCTCCTTATGCTTCCAGGTAATTGAAATGTGGACTGTGTCTGATCATTTGTGTTGAAATGATCTCATGTAGTTTCCATTGGAAGTCTTTGTGAAAGTGTGACAATACAGGAATTAAGAGCATGTTTGAAGAGAGACCAAGCATTGTCACCCTATAAAAGGAAACACCTGAACAAGGACTTTTTTTTTAACAGGATGTTTTGTTATCGGTTTAATTAAAAACTACAGATTTAATATATATTTCAAATTGTTTTCTGAAAAATATATTAGCATTTTAAAGATTATATTATATTATATTTTAGTAGTTGGGTTTACATTCATCAAGACTTGGTTTCGTGCATATAGATCTGGCAAACACATGGTCCACAGTCCAGAATCTGGGAATGTTTGGACACACCTTGCATGCCCTTGGCAATCAAATGCATGGGGTAGTCACTTAGAATAGTGTTCCAACAGTCTTAAAGGTGTTTCCAGGTGTTCAGAGCACTTGTTGCTTTATCTTCACCCTGATGTCCAACTCATCCCAAATCATCTCAGTTGGGTTTGGGTCGGGTATTTGTGGAGGCCAGGTCATATGATTCAGCACTCCATCACTTTTGGAAAAATCAGTTTACCTACTCCCCACTCACTGTAGAGCACAATTTGTCCACACACATGTTTTAAACCTATTTTGGAAGAAAAGATATACATAGACAGAGAGCATATATCTCTACTTGAGAATGGAGAAGGATAAGTCAATGGTAGAATCAGTGGATACTAAGGAAGAATATGGCACCTTAGAAGCTGGGTAAAAGAGGTCCAGGAAAGAGAAGCCAGGAATTGCCACGGAAACAGAACAGGTAGGAGACCTGAAAGGGGGCTGTTATATCTCCCTGGGATCTGCAACTTTACAGTTGGGTCTAGTTTTAGATGTCAGAGGGCTGTCCATATAGGGTCTGTATCCCTGGTAATATGTCACTGGGGTCTGACACTTTCACTTAAATAAAGGAATATGGCAGCATCTATGATCTGGGCAGATTAAATTACAATGTTCACTAATAACAAAATGTTATTAGCATATGTAGAATGTGGCATACATGGCCTCATTTATTCATTGACAACCACAAAAAAAGTCCCTCTCTTTTAATAAAATCAAACCCATTGTCAGGCACGAAACCTTGCTGGCTAAGAAAACAGGGGGCTGTAGCCATATGTTCCCAGAGGTCCCCCTAATGCTCATGACCCTTCCCCCATCCCCAGAAATTTTTTAAATTGCATTTTCATAAAATTTGTGAAAAACATACATGTCTGCGAAAACTCTGTGAAAACTAATTTCCATAATAAATACACCCTACATTTGCTGTGACTTTCCTTCTGTACGCATCTCATGTGCTAGAAAAAATTAATTGTGTTTCTATTAGTATTAACTAAGCAAGAGTCTAAGTAAGAGAAATTATCATTTTAAGAATACATATGCCTTAATTTTAAAATATATAAAATACCCAAAATCTTCAAACCAACAAATATTTAAAAGAATAGAATTTAGGACACCATGTACATTTTCATGCTGCTGGGAAATTCTTTGATTTCCCTCTGTTCCGTAATACCCTTAATCTGATGGATAAATTGAGAAGATTTAAATAGTAAAACAACAAAAAAAGTCATTCAGAGCAAGTATTGATCCACACGTATCAATTATCTAGAAGTTACACAGCATTAATTAAAATGGATATAAATGATTATAAAGGCAAAACATTTGTTTCTTAGTTTTGCTTAAAGAAGAATGGCAACCTCAGTACTAGTGACCATTGTCATTAAAATAGCTCCTTCAGCATCTTCCCCTCATCCTTTTTCAAATTTGAGATCTTGATTGGCCAGGCTGGAATGACGTGACTACTGTATATGCGCACAGGAGCTCATTCTGTACGGTAAATGTCTGCTGTGCCTCAGTGTACATCCTATAGAGAAGTGTTTCTCCACAAGGGCTTCATGGAACGTTAGGGCTCTCCCAGAGGTTGTTAGGGGTTTCTTGAGCAATGCGAAACCTGTACCTCTCAATGATCTAAAAGGTTGAAATTCTTGCCACTGGACAGCTATGTAAGAGGCATTCTCCATACTTACCACCACACTAATGTACTGTGAGCTGTGGATATAGTAATTATAGTTGCAAGCCTGAAAGTTATTTAAAGGGTTCCCCCATGTTAAAAAGGTTGAGAAAGGTTTTTTTTTTATAAATGATTGCCGGTTTGTGATATTTGTGAAGAAACATTGCAAGATTTTTCAAAATATTTTTTTTTAAGTGGAATTCCAGTTAAATACAGAAAGTGAAGGGGAACCCATCATTTGGAGTTGTCATCAGGGCAATAGGTTTCTCTATTTATTTTTCAATAGAGAGATTTCTTCTTTGTCTCTGTTCTGTCTTTAGAAGGAAAGGAAGTTCTGTCTTTAGAAGGAAGGAAAAGTAGGGTACAGATAACAACCTCCATAGAAAAACTAAAAAAAATAAATGTTTAGGCACAAACACAAAATTAAGATGCTATGCCAACAGAGCATGCTTTTTTCTACCGGGTTCCCACTAGCTGATTTTGTTTTTTTAATTTCAAACTCTGTAATAATCTAAAGTTATTTGTACATAACAGGTGTGTGACACAGAATCATGTAACCAGATAGAAAGATCCTACCTTGCATTGGCTGGATTTGCAGGACCCGTAGTTATATATAAAAAAAGTATATAGGCACGCTGGGGTTGATTTATTAAAGCTCTCCAAGAAGATCCATCAAACATGGAAAATTGTTTGATTTTAGTTAGAAAATGTTTTTAATCCTGGACCAGATTCATTCCAGCTTTGCTAGATCAGCCGGGTTCTGCCATGATAGTCTATCTTCTTCAGTCTTGGAGAGCTTTAATAAATTAGACCCACTGGGTGGACCTTTTGCTTTCAATACTTCCTAGATAACATAATTTTTTGTCAGACTGGTTAACTTGATTGTTCTAAAGTATTACTTTTTATATATCTTCGGATATTTGCTTATATTAATCTATATTACTTGCATGAAGATCTGTCTGATCTGTGAAAGAATATATGGCGAACGAATCCGGGTAGAAAATGTTTCCCAAAAGCAGAATTCCTCAACTCCAATCTTTGATGGACACAGTAAGGCTATCATTTTTTGACTCTTTCTGAACCATTCCTTACTCCTTTTCCCCCAGTCTAATATATAGATCAGCCATTCTTAACCAAGGTTCTATGTAGTAGCTGTAGTAGTTGCTGTGTTGTTGATTGACTGCCTCCAATAAGTTTTCAATCAGTTATGAAAAGCCAGTTGAATGAAAATAAAGGACCCTTTTAGCTTTCTAGCCACTAAATGTATGGGGGGTGGAACACTATTTCCATCAGGAGCATTTTTCTCATTAAATAATTATATCAGGGCTCCCCAACACCTGAAAATTATTTTAAGTGTTCCTCAGGGATAAGAAGGTTGGTAAAGGCTAATATAGATATTAAAAATGTATGCTGATCCTGGCCTTCTAGGACCCTCGAGGACTCCTGCTTTTATGATTGGGTAAAATCCTATGCAAATATTCAGGATAAACAACACATTAGCATTTTGCTGGTCTGCCAATTCCCTTGTTTGCTTAATATTAAACAAATATATATATCAGTATGTATACTATATGCACTTCTCTTCTATATATGTACTTTATTTCCAGCACAGAGCTTGTTGAGTCAGTACTATATTTCTAGAGTGATAATAATCTGTTCCTCACACGTCTGGGTTTTCAGTGACCCCTTGTGACCCATTTGAAATTGATTTTGTTGTTGAACTTAGTACTTGTGCAAATTAATCCTGGATGCATGCAAGATCAGGGAAGCAAAACTGAGACTACAAAGTATATGACAACTAAAGAGAAGATTGTAAGTTTTTTAGGAAGAAGATAGTTAAGTTTGGAAAGATAAATGATTGCAATGACTTGCTTTGATAGAACATCTGTAGTAGAAGAGAAGGAGCGACAACAGAGCTTGAAGGGGGGAAAATAGTAATTTAATAGCCTAATTTCCTGCCTGGCCTCTAGAAATAGCTGTCTGCTTGTGACAGCTGATGAAAATGCAGCGAGTTTGATTTGATCCCAGGAGTGGGACAAGTTTAGGCTCATTTCTTACTCTAGACCCCTTGGCTATAGTTGTTACAGGCTGGGCTCCGGTTTCCTCCTCTTCATCATGAATTCACAAATGCTGGAGCTCTAATATGATTTGATCCCTGTGAGTTTTGTTTTTCAATATATCCATCATTGTCCTCCCAAATGTTATTATTGGAATAAGCTTATATGTGCACAAAATGCTATTGTACTCATTACAGTTTTTATTGCTCTCAAAGTAACACACTTGACTGCACAAAAAATACACATGTAGGAGCAAGACTTATTGGAGACTTATTTTAATAGAAAACATACTACGTTATATTCGTGTTACGTTAGATTTATTTTTAATCAATTGTTCTTATGTGCAATTCAGGAGAAAACTATCTATTACTTATTTACCTATACATCGAGGGTCAGCCATTGTTTTTCAGCAGGGGAATTGGTTTACTAAAGTTTTTTTAGTCTGTTCACTTGGCAAAGTAAATTATCATTCTGCAAGGGATATTTCAGTTAGCTTAGTACAGAAGCTGAAACTATGCTGACTTCAGCTATACAATCATGTGTAAGCAAAACATTTTTTTGCATATTATTGTACATTCTAAAGGTGAATTAAACCCAAAAATACTGCAACAGGCAGGTTCTATGACAGAAGAATTCCAACCAACCACCATTTTATGGGCAAAGGTGGCAACCTGACTATTGCATAGGCAAAAATATAAATCCTTTCAATGGTCATTCAGGTACTAGTGTCAGATATGTAAATGCTGTTAGATTCCTCTTATCTCTGCAGGTTATGTATGGAATTAGGTTAGTGTCTCCTCCCTCTGAGGTCAGCACTCAAAAAGAACATGCTGTAAGAAGAGGACAACAGGGCACGTTTATCTTAATTTGGTGGTGTGATGAATTTGGCAGGATCGCTTTACAAAACATGACATTTGTTGTAAAAGTAGCCTTTGTCTTCTTTAAAAAGTTCTCAAAAGCTAAGAAGCTGTAATATTTGTAGCCAACTTCTATGACCTAAGTCATCCCCTTTGACCTTTGTTCTTTAGTGTAATTAATTGACCACTATCAAGACCAATGCAACAAAGCAGTATCTGACAGCAAACCCTTTCATTCATTATGTGCAAGCCCAGGGGTGCATATCTGACAATTCATGGTAGTACTTGCAGTTCCTCAAAATGTACAAATAAGCTAATAAAGCAACCAAATAATATTACAACAACATAATAAAATAAATAAAAAAACTGTAATGTATCATGCATTAATGCAGGCAAATGTGTAATGTGGTGCAAGTCAATTGTTGCAACATACCAGTGTCATAGTGCACCACAAAGTAAAAATACACATACTGTGTGTTACATTGTCCCCTACTGAAAAACCAGAAAAATGCTTATTTATTATTATTTTTATTATTTTATTATCAGTAATAATCAATATAATATCTTATAACTAATACATTTGTATACTTATCATTACAATTTTATCATTTTTAAGAATTATTATTATTATTATTATTATTATATTTTTCTTAATATTACCTTTTAAATAAAGTGTGAGTATATTACACACCACGGTATAAAAACTAGGAATTGCAGATGACAAACCTGCATACTAGCCACATACAAACAATAACACAGGAGGAGAAGAGGGCCTTGCCCAATAGAATTTACAATCTAAGATATAGCAATTAGTGGGATTTTAACATTATTTTTGTTACTTGGATCTACAATGCATTGAACCTAGTTTTATGCACAATGTATTTCAGCATTACCTGGGGTGTGGTGTCTCCTGGTCTTTACAAGAGCACCCTGCAAAAGGTGATGGATCCTTATTATTATGGCCTATTTTGGTGCAAAGAGACAATACAAGGTCACAGCCCCCAGGCCCTCAACACCATGGAAAAAGAGCTTTGGTGTAAGTACAGCTAAAAATCAGGTACTGGATAGGCAGGAACCTCAGTAAGGAGCGTAAGTGGCAGGCCAGGTTTGGATCGGTTAGCACAAGACGGTCTGAGATCAGGGCAGGCAGCAAGCAAGAATCAAAGTCTAGGCACTCCAATTTCAAAGCAGGTGGAAAATAAGGACCCATGTTGAGGTCATGCTAAGGTTAGGTATCCAGAAAAGCAATCTGACAGAGTATACTGAGTAATCATAAGTAATATGCTAAAGATCCAGAAACCTGTGCCTAGGACTAAAGAGGTTTAAATCGGAGCAGTACCCAATAGCATGATGGAATTGAAGCCAATAACTAATTTGCTCATTGGTTGCAGCAAATACTCTAAAATCACCTTCAGCTGTGGACAGGCTCAGTGTATGTGCTGGGTACATATCAGATGGACACTGCACAGCCATAGGGAGGCTAGGGATGCTAATCAATCTTCAGGCAAAAGGGTAACACTCTTGCAATATTTGTGTCTGTTCTGTATTTAAATTCAGATTTCAAATACCTAAAATTTAGTCCAGTTCTGTATTCGTTAAAAATCAAATCTTTGTTATATGGCAGGTCATAATTATAATGTAATTATGACCTGCCATAAACCTCATCCCAACTTTTCCTTATCCTTCATTCATCCTTCATCTCTGCAGCTACACAATCCATCTGTTTGTAGAATGATGTGGCTTCCTAAACTTGGTTGTCTGTCTGTATATCCTTATATTATCTTTATATTATCCCTAGAGAATGGCACATAGTCAAAGTAGGTAAGACTAGATGTGCAGATTGATATGGTTTGGTTGCACCTCTATGTCCCCCAAATGTAAAACCTCTCATAATTTATAAAGCATATTTGGCTACTTGAAGCAAACAGGATAATTGGATCACAACTATGATTTCTATTGTCACATCAGATTATTTCTTAAACAAAATGGTTTTGTGGTATTGATAGATTTTTTGCTGTCACGTATGTTATGTTGTTTCCTAGATATTTTATTGTAAATCCAATAAAACCATTGAAACAAGAAAAGAAGCAGTACTGCTCGCCAATCAGGCTCTATTTATTTACATAAAGGTGTCAGTGTACCACTTTCTTCCCAAAAAAGAGAACAGCAGCATGACGTTATTTGTGAGTAGGGACTCTACTAAGGCAAACCTATGATCAATCTTTGCTGCTAAAAGCAAAACTTTAATTTAAAAAATTATAATAATACTAACCTTTTTAAAAGCCTTCAATCTGTCCCCAATCCAAGTCAAGTAGGTCCTATTCCATCCCATTCCTTCCAGTGTTGACGGCACAGCAGGCACGGCCATCTCCGTGTTTAACATTTTCAGGAAAGCCCTTATGATGCATGTGATCTCATTATCCGCCCTTTTATATGACTTTAAAAAAGTGGTGATAGATCCACTTTAACTGCAGTAGAAAAAAGAAAGATCAGAGGCCAGTCTTTGCTCTTAATTTAGGGGGTGCGAGAATTACAAGAATAACCAAAACAAATTATAAAAGCTTTGGCAGGTTAAACTAGCATAAAAATTTCAACTTCAAATACAGCTGTTTGACTTAGATCAACTTTACAAAGTGTTAATAATAAATATTAAATACAAATACATCATTGTAAAGGTGCACAAGTGTATTTCAATTATTTTTATAACACACTGACCTGACCTGACGTCTGCAGTCTGAAAGAGTTTGAACACTTTTTGTTCAAAATTCATGTCAACCTTAGTGACACTTGATATTGTACCAGGAACTATTCCATAGCAGCATTAGATTTAATTCTTATCTAAAGATTGTCATGGTAAGTCAATTGAAACAATGAAAATGTTTTTTGTTATCATGGTGTTTGCAAGCATTTGACCTTGACTGTTACCACAGTGAAGCCATTCTACAAAACCAGACCGTGATAGCATAATGTTCAAAAAATGCTTTGTGTACAAGAAATAAATGAATCTCATCTCACAAGTGGCATCAAATATATGTTTTCTCCATTAAACCCATCACAAGGAAAGAGGAACGCAATATGTTTATAATAATGTCTAATATGGTTCATAATCCTAACCTCTTCTAAAGAGTTCAGCCTTTTAATGCACTTGAGGAACTGAGGTCAAATTCTCTAGTGATGAAAAAATCAATCAATGTACAGTAGTCAGTCTTCTAGTTAGAGCTTTTGTTAAGGCTTTAGAGTACTGCCCACTTTTTGACTACTTTTAATGGTTATTGCTGAATGTTAGAAGAGCTAATGACACATCAGTAAAAGTGATTGTTGGCAATGCTAATAATAAAGAAGAATTAAACTCAGGATACCTGTCCCTATATATTCTGGGGCATGGCCATCTTGTTATTTCTCCTCTTCCTGTAGATCAGTGGTTGCCAACCAGTGGTCCATAGACTGCTGGTGGTCTGCAAGAAAATTTAGTGGTTCACAGAAAAATTTGGACATTATTTGCAATTCTTATGTTTTTAATAATAAAACAAAAATAATATTCCAATAAATTCCTATATTCTAAATTACAATTTTCACCTTTATATTGCACTAAATTCACGAACTCTACTAGAGACAGAAAAACAAGGGAGGCGCAGTGTGATTGAGTAGTTGTATGAGGCAACCGTTGCCAAGCTGTACGCTTCAGTAATGTTTCCACCATTACAACAGTCACTCCGCTCTGCCAATACCGCTTCTCATCTGATTGTTTTATTTTATTTGTGTATTTGTTAGATGATCTTTTAGATATGTTTGACCTTAACTGTGTATTTTCTTTAACTGTTATATTTAATGGCATCAAATAGTTTGACTTTGATAAATATCATTGTTTGTTTGCTCTTAGATTCAAATGAAATAAACCCGTAATAGGTGAGAAAAAGCCAAAAATATTTTGCATTTCTTTAGTAATACCAAATATAATGCAACTATTGATAATAGTAACAATAGTAATACTTCACCTAACCGTGAGCTGATCAATGAATCAGAGCCTCCACAGTCCTCGTCTGGCACCATTAGGAAGATCATTATTTGAAAAATGTATTTATCTTTTTAAAAAATTCATATTAATGGTCCCCGGGTGTTTAAATTCTGAACTTAGTGCTCCGTGAGGTCCGAAAGGTTGGGGACCGCTGCTGTAGATGATCTTTGACCATCTTGATTGGCCAGGATGATGTAACTTCAGTGCATGCATGTGTAAATATAACAAAGCACTTATATGAGAATACACTATAGTGCCCACTGTTTCATTTAGGCCATTGATCCAAACAGTAGATTCTAACCAACTGAGTATATTGTGGCTATAGTAATGGTTATCGCATATAGGGCCAAAATGGTGGACATAGTGTCTGACGCATTTCACAGCAAGATTAATGCTGCTCCTTAAGGGGTACAGTTAACTAACCGTACTTCTCATTGACTAAAAAAACAGTATTATTGCAAGGCACATTAAAAAATTGGCAAAAAGCAACCTAATTTTAAATGTCACCCAGTTAAGATCTTCACCATACCTCCAATGCAAAGCCAGTTTATGATAAATGATATAAATGATATAAAATGATGATATAAAATGTGTAGATGTATACATGTTCATTGATTCTGTTTCTGTTTCTGACACCATCATTGTCTTGCCATGATACACATGAATGAGAGCAAGCCTAATGATTACACAAACAAAGTTAAAAATGCTATTGCCTAAAATGTTGAATATTTTTTTTTCCATATTTGCCTTGTGCTATAAGGTGTATAGGTATCCCTGGACAAATTCTTTGCAGTAGTTGTTAAAAAAGTAGGAGTAAGTTGTATAATCTGAGCCACTAAGAGTAAAACGAAAAAAAAATGCATTTGTTTATATATTGATTTTTAGAACATTATTGTATTATTTTATAGTTTTGTTTTATTGTTTTTTTTTATCAATTATTTTAACAGTTTTATCAATTGTTTTATTGCTTTTTTAATAATTATAAAACATTGAATGAGAAAATTTTCTATTCACCATTTGAAGACAGAAAGAACTTATTTCTTAACACAAGGCTTTTTTTTAGAATAAAGTGTATCTATAAACAGTTTTTTTTATTTTATTTTTATGTTTTGCATAGAGCAGTAAAGGATTGTCAGGTTTTATAGCAGTGGCCACATTACATGGCTCATATCTATACAACACCTATGACCCCAAGCTACCTCATAACACAAACTAATATTTCTACCTAAAAAGCTTGTAAATTTTAGGGATAATTTTTAGCAACTCTTAACTAATTAATCATATTAGCCCAAAAAAACAAGCATTTTTTTAACACATTTATTTGTTAAATATCATCTGCATTTAGCTTCAAAAATAATGCCTCAAACTTTTTCAAGTTTCAAGTATTTCATGTTATTTTAATAACTCTGTAAATGTCCTATGATAACCATTTGATCAGACATTCAGTAATGTAATAAGCATGAGGCTGATTACTACTAATATCCGGCTGTTTTGTTTACAGCCTGTTTTCAAAAGATCAGATAAAATCTAGACTGCCAGACTGGGTACCCACTGGGTATATAGTAAAATATTTAAATGTAGCTTGCTTACTTTTTTACTTGTAGACCAAATTGTTCAACAAAATTCAGTGACCCAAACTAATTGTGTGATATATTAGGCATCCAACAGAGACAGATATTACTATTGCCATGCACAAGAATAAAAAATACATGAAAAGAAAATAATGACATGACAGTAATTACCACACACTTGGCTCTTCTTTGAACTTTTTGCATGATGCTAAATTGGTGAAGAATTGAGGGTGTTAAAATTAGCGTCATAGGGATTTTGTTTTTCCATTTAATTTGAGTCGCTTGAGAGCAACATAACATATAGAGACAGATCAATACTTAAAACGTATTCATTTACTAAATGTGGACTTCTTGAGTCTAAATGAAATGTTAAAAGGCTTTCGTCTATTGGAATTATTTTGAACGGTCATTGAAGCAATCTTTGGTTCAAATTAATTTCAGACTGCTTCAGATTGTGCAATAAAAAAAGCAAAATGTTTATGAAAAATATGCCTAAATTCTATATTCTTTGTGTAGATGCAGTTAAAATATTAATCAGAAAAGATTAAAACATAACTTGGCATACTTTAGATAAACATCT
>NC_092861.1:23998272-23999681 GCF_032062135.1 Pyxicephalus adspersus
TCCTGTGTCACTGTTTGTATCTGTATGTTATTTTGCAACCCTTATTTAATATACAGCAATGTGTAATATGTTGGTTGGTATATTATTAATAATAATAATAATAATTAATAATGTGCTGACAAGAAGCATGCTAATAAGTGGAGAAAGCAGAATAACAGGAATATGCATTCATCCTTGTGCTACTTCTAAATTCACTGTTCATTCCATTGATAGGCTGGAGTAGGATGAAGTACATTGGATGATGCTGGCCATCAGAGTCTAATGGTCCAATGGTAAAAAAAAAATATTACAAAAAATTATCAGAGAAGAAAGGCATTTTTTACCACCCAAAAATCATGTGAGCATTAAAAATCCCAGCAATTCAGGTGATAAAATCTAAACTATACTTACTTCCATATTCATTATCACGCCATCCAAGCCTAATGTGTCCCCTATAACTTTTTTCACTTATTTATGGGCTCCTTGCTCTCTTCTTAAAATGAAAGCTGTTCATTTCTGATCATTCTTATGCATAAATGTGGTCCCCATTTATTTTTTACTTGTTTATCTTGAATTATTATATTTGTCAGTGTTTTTGTGAAAGAAAATGTTTTTACATACTAATTTTATATGTGTATATTTTTTAAAGCAGGGAACAATATTATCATTGTGCTGCTATGCCCAGCCTTCCTCTCTTTTTATTCTTTTATTTCAAGTACTTTTATGTTCCAAAGTTTTATTTATTTATTTGGTATGCATATCCTTTTCTACACCTTAGAATAGTTTTATTGTGCTTTTGTTGTTTTTTTTTTTTAATACAATTTCTTTTGTATTCTTTATTTGTCTAGTTGATAATTATACTGGGAAAACTATTTGTGCATTTATGCTGTTGACACCATCTTCTTTTTCTCACAAACATCTCTTTTATAAGATACAATTCTTTGTCCTTTACCTTTTGACATTGGCCCATGTTGTGAAGTTATTCAAAGAGGAATCTGCTTCATTTCTGTAAATACTTTTTTTTTTTTTTTTTTACTGAAATAGAATAACAGACCCAAGGGACCCATTATAAAACCCACCTATTGTTTACCAATGGTAAATACATCTAAATGTATTTTCTCTCCAAAGGCTTAGAAACTTACAGTGTAATGCCTTTTTGCTATGCCAGGGGTTAACTAGAAGTAGCAGCCTTCAGGGAAAAACATGGGGACTTGAAGGTACAATATATTTATAAGGCTGTCAATGTGTAATATTAACTGAATGTGAACTGATCACTGTAATTTTAAAGACATACACCTGAAAGATGCACCTATAGTTCCATTTGTTTTTTTAATGTCTTTTACTGTAATGTTTTGGAAATCAAAGTTGGACAGTTGCATTGCGATTTAGTTACTGCTTTTCAGTTGCTCCATTTCAATTGCAAAAAAAAA
>NC_092861.1:24000692-24007493 GCF_032062135.1 Pyxicephalus adspersus
TGGGGAATAGACCTAACTGGTGAAATGCCAATGTGTATATTAAATAATGGTGCATGATCTCTTCAGCTGTATACCCTTACGGAGGCAGATCCAACAGTGAAGTGGTAAAGTATTACTTGCTTTGTAGTGTTTGCTGATGGCAACTAAAAATGACTGTAAGAAAGTCCAAAGAGCTAGCAACCAGAATTAGTTGAGTTCAGTTTTCTAAATTAACCTAAAAAAGATTATGATCTCTTTTCTGCAATAAAACAAACCTAACTGCCTGTTCTCAGGTATTTATCCACACTCACCTTTTCTCACTCCTTTGCTGGTATTGAGATCCTCACCATCTTCATCCTTGGATATCTGGATTGGCCATTGCCAGAATTATGTAGTGCCAATGCATGCGGACAGCAGTTCATTTTTTTCTGACAGCCAGTTTTGCTGGGATAGTACACTGAGATGCATATGCACATCTCAGTGTACATTATAGAAAAGATAGATTGCCAACAAAACAGTTTAGAGACAAAGCATTCCTCTTCTGCAAAAGAGAATCTGCCCAGACAGAGGAGTCATAACCTTTCTACCCAGAATAAAAGGGGGAGTACTGTGGCCAATGGCAAATCAAATGTTTATGTAAGTGAACATGCCGAGGCAGAGTAAATTTGTTGCTTAATTTACACACATTCCTGAGCATAACAATTAAAAAAAACAGGAATTAAGTTTTTACCTTTATCCCCTATATATTACTACATTGCAGTCATCTAAGCCACAACACAGAGCATTATAAAGCTCCCAATCCTGGTATTTTATCCTATAATTTACTGGTTGTATCTCACATACAAAATCTTATCTGGCCTTGAATGATAAATTGTTGTCACGCACAGATGGATTATCCATCCCCAGGGTGAATTTATAACTTTCACTCCACTGTCTCCATTGTGTACATATATGCACTTGCAAAATTGTTTAGCAGGGGAGAAAAAGCTGACACAACCCAATGATTAATGTGACTCAGCAAAACATACAACATAATACATAAAAAAATCTGCTTCTATTCTGCCTGCATTCACTAATCAAATTGGGGTTACAGATTTTAGTTACAATTACAGCAGCGATAAAAAAGAATTCTAATGCAGAAATTAACTGGCTGTCGTTGAACCAGACTTGCTCACAGTTCATTTATCAAAGTAAATAGTATTTCACTAGATACATTAACATCTGATTCTCCAAGCTGCACATCTCACATACGTCAATGATCTTTAGATTGTTCTTTACTCCTATGTGTTCAGTAAATTAGGTAGCCATCTCTGTTACTGTGGGAAGTGAATTAAATATCAGTAAATATGTTCCAACAAAATATAAGCCAAAAGAGGAAAAAAGAAAAGGAGCAAAATGATTACTGGTGGTATGCAATATAGGAATTTCAACTAATATAGAAATGCCTTTAGGAGGATGTACTCACAGAATGGAATGATTAGTCAAAACCCGATGCAAAGATGTAGGCATGCACTTCTGTTTCAGTGGAAAAAGGTGTCACCAGCATCTTTAAATTTTGTCAATCGATTTATACTTCCTTACAATTCAATTCAAGATTGCAGTCACAAACATTTTGCATATCTCTTACTAAAGATTGCACTGTTCAGTATCTCTAGACAAAGTTTAGCAAATTTACTTGCAACCTAAACATTAGTTGAGTTGACTGAAAAGTACTATTTGTATATTTGTGAGGTATAATTGCTGATTGTGTGTGCTTTTTTTTTTAATTTTTTGATTAAATTTTAATAAAATCTGTAAATCATGAGGCATGATAGAAAACATATTGAAAATTAGGTTTAGAATTTACATATCCTTAAAATTTCTATGTGTATGTATATTTTTCAAGGGTGTTTGGACTCCCTCATGCATATTTGTTCAGGGAAAAACCAGCATGTTTTACCAAAGAAGAGTGTATAACCCTGATACTGTTCTAACAGTGAAACCCTGTTCACTCAAAAGCAAGGTATAAACAGGAGACAGTCCTATCACTGCTCCAGTACTATTCACCAAAGTGAGGGGCATTACCAGGAGATAGTACTCACAACACTCCTGTATTACTCACCCAAGGACAGGGCATCACCCAGAGACAGTCCTCACATTGCTCTGGTACTATTCACACAAAGGGTATCATCGGGAGACAGTCTTCACATTGCTCTGGTACTATTCACACAAAGGGTATCATCGGGAGACAGTCTTCACATTGCTCTGGTACTATTCACACAAAGGGTATCATCGGGAGACAGTCTTCACATTGCTCTGGTACTATTCACACAAAGGGTATCATCGGGAGACAGTCTTCACACTGCTCTTGTACTATTCACCCAAAGACAAGGCATCACCAAGAGACAGTCCTCAAAATTTTCCAGTACTATTCACACAAAGATAGGGCATCATTTTGAGACAGTCCACACACTGCTCTGGTACTATTCACCAAAGTTAAGAGTATCGCCAGAGGACAGTCCTAAAACTACTTCAGTTCTTCTACCCAAGGACAGGGCATTGCCAGAAGGTAGACTGAAGGGCAGGACATTACCATAGGACAGTCCCATCATTGCTACATATCTAGTGACCCTAAGACTAAGTCTCACTGGAAGATAGTACTTCTCCACACTAAAAACCAAACTATTCATTAAAGTCGTCATCAGGAGATATTCCTGTTCTTGTTTAAATACTTTTCTCCCAAAGGCACGGTAGTACAAATGGATATCCCTAATACTGCTCTAATTTTTATTTTAATTTTTATCCAGATACAGAGAACCACCTGGAAAAAGTGCCAATACTGCTTCAGTTCTTCTCATTGATTAACAAGGTTTTACCAGGAGACAGTTCCAACAATGCCTATTTTTTCAAACTTGCCTACCCGTCTTCTTCTGTTTTTTGAAACCACCACTACTTCCCACCACTTCATATCTCCCATCCTATTGTGTGTGAAATTCCCCCACCTACTAGATTGTAAGCTCTTCGGGGCAGGGTCCTCTCCTCCTATATCACTCTCTGTATTAGTCTGTCATTTGCAACCCCTATTTAATGTACAGCGCTGCGTAATATGTTGGCGCTTTATAAATCCTGTTTAATAATAATAATAAAATGC
This sequence comes from Pyxicephalus adspersus, assembly GCF_032062135.1. NCBI lineage: Eukaryota > Metazoa > Chordata > Amphibia > Anura > Pyxicephalidae > Pyxicephalus > Pyxicephalus adspersus. The sequence continues at coordinate 24,003,802 of NC_092861.1, forward strand.
CCTAATAGTAGTCTCTAAAGGACAAGGTATCACTGGGAAATAGTCCAAACATTGTTGTAATACTGTTCACCAAATGATAAGAGATTTAGCATTTTTAGCATGCAGCAATTATAGCACATTTAGCATCACATTTATAGCAGTGTTCCAGAAAAGGTTGTATTTCTTCAAGAAGCAACCAATTCCAGTTAACACTCCTCATATCTATGTGCATGGAATAACCTATTGAAGAAGGGCATGTGAAATAATGCCTCATACTACACTCTTTAAAATTATTTTTATCTATTTATTTTAAGGATGAAACATTCTGCACTTGATAGGACCTCCAGCATTTTTCTGTTGGGACTTTTCACTTGCACTTACTTGCACACTGAATAATATTTGAGATAACATTGTAGGTCAGGGGTCCCCAACCCTTGTTAAGTGACAAACTAGTGGGCTGTGGCCGTCTGATAGGTGGTCCGTGGCTCTGGCCGGTGCACCCTACAGTGGGGTCAGGAGAAGGACCGTGCTTGGGGAGCCCACTGGCCAGAGCCACAGACCATGTCTCCGGTATGCTTTGCAGGCTCGGGGGGTGGGCGATAGGCTCAGACTTTCGATGAGAGTGTGAGTGCAGGTTCTGGCATATTGATGTCACTCTTGGAAAAGTTTCTTCCCCTTTGAGTGACACACGGCTCCCCGCACATGTGCGGTCCAGAGTCTGTGCACTTAGCGGTCTGCGAGCTCCAAAAGGTTGGGGATCACTGTTGTAGGTAATAATCTGGAGAATTTCTATAGGACTTTAGGACTCTTCCAATAATATTTGGATTAGAATTGATATGCATTCACTGTTAGTAGTGCTGCAAAATTCCAAATAAAGTCTTAATTCCTCTAATTATCTTGTTTTATATTTATGGGATCTGAGGTCTTTAATGAATAATAACAATAAAATTAATAATAGCAACAGATGTCTGGTTTGTGTTTGTGGAAGCCACTGTTAATAAGCATAGTAAATAAGTGTAATCAGTATGTTACAGAGCGGATTGTGTTGTGTCAACAAAGATTATAGTGACTGAAAACCAGCAGCTTCCTCTGCTATTATTACAGGACTGTTAAAGGTTTGTGACTCATGTGTTTCCAGTGTGAGATAATGTCATAGTACAACTGTGAACGCCTGCTTGGAAATGTATAGCTTGTGCAACAATTACACCCACCGGTGATAAGATGCATAGTGCTTGATTCATACACATGTACTGACCTTGAATAAGCTTTATGCATATTTCCTATTTACTATAATATTCCTTATCACACCAAGTGTTTTCCAGGTTATTGATTCTTATTTGAAATGTACAAAACAAAGAGCAAAATTTCCTGTCTTGATCACGTGTTACTACACAAAGTTATTAAAGCAGATTTTTAAATCGAATAAATCATTTTTATTTGATTTAGACAAGAAGGAAAATTACACAAGACATTCTCTGCTTCATTTCATACATTATTATTTAGGATTGCCACTTTACAGGTAATCAAAAGGATACGTAATATTCAGAGACCTGATGGGTAATCTAAATTTTAGGGCAAAGCCAAGGCTCTTCATCAAGGTCCAGGTGCCTTGCATGATTTTGAAACATTGCTTTTCTTTATACTGGAAGAAGAGGAACCCGGAAGAAGAGAACAGAAGATGTCGTGCGAAGACAGATACCGGGATGACGCAGGACATGGCGGAAGAAACTTCCCAATGGATAGGTTGATCTGCAGGATTGAAGGTAAGTGTGATTTTTTTGTTTTGGGTTTACTTCCGCCTTAAGAATATAGGTTTGCCAGCAAACTTTCTTAAATTGGATTGATGGCCATCTGTATTGTTACTGCATCACCCATGATTACTATCATTCAGCTAAAATTTAGTGAGGGGCAGGGCTTCTACAGAAAAGATATGCTGATATTTTAGGGTTTTTTGATTTTGATTTTTGAATCACAGAGGCTCAACATACTATGGAGGAATTACTGGAGATTCCTAAAAAACAAACAATGTGATACTGTTGCCCACTGTGGGATGCATGATTGGCATGGTCTGGGGTAAAATAGATTAGTAAAGAGATGAATAGTTTCCCCCATTAGCTCAAACATCAATTTTTACTAGAGTTTTTTTAACAAAGAACTTCATCAAGTTTAATAAAGTTTTTCCACAAGTGGAAATTCTTACAATTCCCTTGTTACTCTTTAAGGGGGTGTGTCAGCAATAAAAATGATCTTTTCTTCTACTCTGGATTTTGGGGTACATGAATCCTTTTCCTTGGATCATATGTAAAATAAAGTCACTAGGGAGTGTCTGCAATCCATAGTAATTAAAGATCCTATTAGAGATCAAGTATTTACCAATGTTTATGAGCTTAGCTTTGTTCCCTTGGATGTTTAGTATTAGGTTTTTAGGAAAAATAAATCCCCATAGGTTTTCTTACAAATCCAATGCAAACATATTTGAACCTCACTGTTTCGTTACAAAAAAACTGAGCTTTTCTCTGCCCTGTTTATAATTTAAATTGGGCTATTCTTTTATTGCAGTCCAGAAACATCCAGTATTTTCCTGAAGTTTGCCTGCCACTTCTTTACTCTAGCACTGCCATCTTTAATACTGAGTGATCTGCATTTAATTATTTCAATATTTATAATTTTTCTTGCCTTATGTAAAAAACAAATAATGGTCAAAACATGGGGAGTAGACTGGGGGGTGCAATGTTCTTGTTTTTATTAAATTCTACAGCACCAGTTGGAAGGACCAATCGAAAAGAAATAAAAATTAAAAACTTTGAAAAAAAGTATATTGTGATTTACCTAAAAGTTGTCTGCTTACTTGCTATTAAAGGCAAGAAGTACATAGAAAGAATTTACATCCACTTCAAGCAGCCCCAGGATATTAACTAGGACAATATGTTAAACATCATTCTCCATGTAAACGTCACGGCTGAGGCTGACACCTGAGCACCTGAGGAAATCTAAGCACAGACTTCACAGACGGGCATGCAGGGAGACAGAGTGAATCAGACAGTAAGTGTTGGTTTAGTCCCATGTGGATGATTCAGAAGCAGGTTCAGAAACAGGTAAAGTAATGATTCATGCTTCAGCAGCCCTGGGGACTTACAGGAACAAAACTTACAGCCAGGCGCCATAGTTAAAAAAAAATACTAAACAAAGTACCAGAGGGAAAAGGATGATAAGAGTTTCCTGGAAGACGATGTAATCACTTGCAATATTCAGCAAGGAAATAATTACAGCTCCTAATAAACAACAGTGTGTAAGATATGACTGTAGCTTATGAGTAAATCAAGGTGATGTCAGCCAGAAAGAAAACCCTGGTGGGAATAGAGTGACATGCACTTAATTACTGTCTTATGAACAACCAAAATGTTAAAATTTTGTGTTTGTGTATACTAAAAATACTTTGTGTATTTTACTGAAAATGTTTGATAAATAGTAGTGCAAACATGATGTGACTTAATAAATATAGCTTTTTTTTCTAACGGTATTTGCAAAATATATAATGTTATTCGGGATTTTAAAGCACACCTACCAGCACATTTTTACAAAGGTTGGCTGCACCTGCTCAAGATTGGGCATGTGCAGAAAGAGCTTTACTAATGTAAAAAAAAGGAAAGTTCCAATCTTACGCTTGTGCACTAAAATCAGTAATTTTTTAAATGTTCCAGAAGGCGCGTCAC
>NC_092861.1:24008987-24009851 GCF_032062135.1 Pyxicephalus adspersus
ATATATATATATATATATATATATATATATATATATATATATAAATTTGTGTTGATTGATTATATACTCAATTATCTATATAAAAGTCAATATAAGCTTTATCTTATTTGCTTACATTTACTTTGCAAATGAACAGCCTTTAGACTTTAGTGAATTATGTCAACACAGTTGTTTCAGAAAATCTGCTACTAACATGACTGTGAATGGTTCCACTAAAGCCAGTTAGTAAGACCTCAAAAACCAAAGGCATCTAGTCTTGAATTCCATTGTATATGACCAACAAAGGCTATTTAAATAGTTTAAAAATCATGTACATATCATAAAAAATATGAATAATAATAATATTATTTTATAGACCAAGCATGTTGGTCTCAAATATATCAAATTTGATGTTTTTCACAAACCTTAAGGCCTGCTTTGTCAGGGGTCATTTGTTTGCCATTTGAGTTGAATTTATGGGATGTGTCTCTTTTAAGTATTTTGGTGATAAACTGAAAAAAAAAATGTTTGTATTGAAGAAAATTAATAATCCATCAATTAGAAATTGATTGAATATGTGCTTAAAATTTTATCCTCCATTTTTCTTGGATACAATGTGATCAGATATCTTTTTGGTCTTGATTGATCCTTTGAACACACAACATGACGCAAAATTGAATTGGAAGTAAAAACATTATGGGCTTTGTCTGGATACCTACAGTATACCTACGGTAAAGTGATCATAACCAGTTTTTCTCTTGCTATTCATAAACTTTTTATATTTTTCGGGGTTTATTTATTCTTTTTTTATTATTTTGCCAGCTGCTGTGGCCTAAACACATCCATTCTTGGTCCAGAGTCATGTGAGCTGCCAATACTTTGTTT
>NC_092861.1:24013490-24020484 GCF_032062135.1 Pyxicephalus adspersus
GGATGATGCCTTTTTCCCGGTGAACAAGCTATTCAATTTTTGACAAGTGAATATAAAGTAATATAAAGTCGAATTTTTAATTAAAACAGATTTTTATCTGAAGTCTATTTCTCATGTCATCACACTTGTATATGCTCTTGCCTATGTTGTTGATTCATATATTCACTACAGACATGCATAAGAAGGGTTTTTCTGCTGATGATTTGAATGCTCACTTAATTGTGACATTTAAAACTCATTTAAGTTCCAGCTAATAGCAATAAAATGTCCTAAAGTGGAAAATTAAGAAGACATATGTGAGCTGATCTGTTTAATAATTTACCATATTGTCAGATCAATTAAATGCTTGCCCATTGGTAAATGATATTGGAAGTTTGATTTTAACACATTGCTTATAGAATTTATTGTTCAGTTAAAATGGCTAATGATATCAAGTTAGGCATTGATGGTAAGAAAGAATGGTGACACATATGGCTATAAAACCATATTCAAGAAATCAATAAATAAGGTCATAGGGTTATAAAGGAAAATTACCATTTATTCAAGAGAATTAAAGGATATCAGTCAAACAGATTCAATAGATTCCATTGATAAAGTAATATGTATTTTTAATGTTCCTGTAAATTGACTGTGTTTTCATCAGATCATTAGATATTTTCACAAGTAACATGTATTTTATTTTATATATTTATTTTTGAACCTGCCATATGATACAGGTAGTGGAAAAATCTTATAAGAAATAAAGGATTGGCGGGACATCCTGGTAAATTCAACTTTAAAATGTAATGATGGTTACTTAAAATGAAAAAACTTCTAGAAAATTCTATTTAAAGGGGTCTGATACAGTGTTTAGTAACTTTTGTTAAGGCTAAGAAATTTAATAAACATTATTCTCCAGTATAATCTTTGAAGATCATAAGTGCCATCAAAGTAAGTTAAGTGATGTAAATTTCCCAATTTGAAGAAAGGCAGTTGTATAAAAAATACTAATCTATTATAAAAGAAATCAAGTGCTGCAGTCATAATTACTAGCATTTTTCATTTCTTAAAAAAAGTTACAGGAGTCTTTCTCATAGGTTTTTTCCAATTTGTTCTCACCATATGTCTGATTAAACAAGTATTGTTTAAATAGAAGAACCATGTGAAGTCCTATTTAACAATTCAAGGATAAGACTTACAGTCACACATAAAGCCTTATTTAAATCTCATTTTGTCAATGTGGCCCTTAGAGGGAAACATTTTAAAGCTAATGTAGTCCTGGTTAAATATCACAGATGGCTAGAGGGTGGAGATCTGCAGATCAATACATGTCTCAGATTGATCATAACATACTAGCATACAGTCTGTCAGACATTATGCCTGCTTTGGATAATAGGGTCAGGCAGGCTTCATTATGGGTGACAATGGGAGAAAAATATGGCACACCAGAGTTCACTAGCAATCATGTTTTGGTCAGTAGAGTTGTACAGGTTATTGACATTGTAGAAAAATGTCTCTTTAAAAATGTATAGGGTATAGCTTGGAACAAAAGGTTCCAACAGACATAAATTGTACTATTTTTATAAAATAGACACAGAGTAGGTAGACATCCACATTTACAATGTGTTCGGTATATACATTGTATAACAACATGTCAGAAAATACCAACCTAGGCCTACTGGACATTTTATGATTTGAGAAAAGATTTGCTCAAAGTTTAAAAAATTGTTGTCATTGTACTATAAGGGTTTGTCTTGCCAAGTTCGACCAGAAAATCCTGGACTAATTCCATCATATCTTACTAGAGCAAATTTTCTATTTGTTATTAGTAATTAATTTATAAAATACTCCCTAATAAGTTCCTTTTTACAGTTAGTATGTTCTCTGGCTACTCTTGTGGAATGTTTGTTTCCAATTAGATACCTTGTAGCTGATATTTTTCACTATGAAGTACAGGTTAATTACAGAAGGTTTAATCTGTGACTTGTCTTCTAAACTGAAAATTTTTGCAAGATGACATATCAATTTATTTCACATTTCAGAGATTAAACACAAAATTATGATGTAGAGGCTCAACCTAGGGTCAGTAGTAAATAGGAAAAAAAAATAAAGAGACAAGGAAGGAGGAGAGGAAGGATAAAGGGTGCATGAAGATAGAAAAAAACATTAGAAACATTTCTAGATCATCTAAAGTAAAAGTAAGCAAACATGGGCATTTCAAACCAAAGTACAAGATAAAATAAATGCATTAGCAGAAAGTAGCTTTACTAAAAAAAAAAGGAAAATCCATCTGTTATATTCTGGTCTTGTTTACCCTGTTTTTTAGCCATTGCTAATAGGGGAACTTTTGATATCTAGAAAAAAAAACAGTAAAAAGTTGCTGATGTGACCAAATGAAGATTTATTACGAATGAGGATGTAGGTATAGAAAATGAAAATCAATCTAGATCAGGGGTGCTCAACAGGTGGATCGCGATCTACCGGTAGATCACAAAGTAAAAAATGAGTCGATCGGGGAGCCCAGCCTTTCAAAATAAACTCTACCATGCACAGGAGTTATTAAGTCCATATTTTTATTGTTGGTAGATCATTTTGACATGGTCATTTTAAAAGTAGCTAAAAAAGTGTGGGCACCCCTGGTCTAGATAAAATCAGTCACTGTGTTTGGGTGGTAACATTTTAATCAGTACACATATGGGTGATGAGTAATTGGTATCAGAGAACAAATATAGCCATCCCTCTCTTGTTTCTCCTTGGGCTTAATTTATTAAAGCTTTCCAAAACTGGAGAAGATAAGCTATCATAGAAGAACCTAGAAGATCCAGCAAATCTGGAATGGATTTGGTCCAGGATTGAAAATATTTGCCAACTAATAGAAAATGATTTTAGGCCATTATTTGTTTTCTAAATTTAGATTTATTGAAAGTATTGGCAAACTGTAAAATGAGCCTTAAAAGTGATTTGTGGGACTGTTTGGTTTTCAGCTTTGGGCGTATGTTGAACATTCTGTGGATAACTCTAAGCAATTGGTAACTAGTTATCAGTCACTTCAATAGTTAAGTTCAGCAAATTGAATTTGACTTTAGTTCACCTATATTTTATTATAGAGTGTTGGATTTACCTAACTTTGGTTGGAATTTAAAACCTTTAAAACCCAGAGAAAACCATTTTTTGTTATTGATAGCCTGTAAGTTATTTAGTTCCCTGATAAAAACTAAATTGTTATTTGAAACTGTTTGCATGAATGAACTCATTTGTGCCTAAATGCCTAAATAAGGATTTAGGGATAAGATTTGGGTATTTTATTATCCATGAAGTTAGGAAATGACTTAAATTCAGGAAGTGATTACATTTAGTTTGATTAAACGGACAACTAATACTTCACACATGGAGTTCTCCTGATTAAAAATCTGCATAAAAAATATTAAGAGAGTTAGAATAATTGAATATTTTTATATAATTCTTTAAAAATACCAAAATCCAGAGTTTTATTTTTTACAATACCATTTGGACACTTTGGAGTAATAGCGAAATGGGGTATTTGGAGTAATAGAAAATTGAAGCACAACTCTTTTACTAAGCAGTTAGTCATGGTAAAATTACTTCCACTAGTCAATTATTCAGTTCCTGAACAGTATATTGAAGTTTGATTGATATAGGTATTTAAAGAAGGAGAAAATGGCTTGTGGGATTTATGTGGATTTCCCTGATGTCCTTGGACCATCATAGAATGTTTTATATTTTAGAGGGTGTACAGCATAGCTAAATGTTACCCATGGTCTCCAAACACAAATTCTTTGCACAACTGCATATGGTGGAAAGGTGGTAATTCACGTGTTAGTTTAGTTTTTATATATAAATCTGTTTATTTTCTATAAAAGCTTATTTATTATACCCCAGTTCAGCAAAAGTAATTTGCTTTTCAGTGCCATCATTTGTTTGGCATTGTTTGAGTGTGCTGGTAACTAAATATGTAACTGAGTATGCTGGTAACCCCAGTTCAGCAAAAGTAATTTGCTTTTCAGTGCCATCATTTGTTTGGCATTGTTTGAGTATGCTGGTAACTAAAAAACAGTTTAAGCTACAGTTAAATTAAACAGTTTAAGCTACAGTTGTGTTACAAGAGAAGTGGGTCAACTGCAGTTTCCCATAAATCCTTTTGTTCATAAAAGTATGTATGATATATATATATATATATATATATATATATATATATATATATATATTGCAACAATTTGTTAAATTATGTGAACTTAAACTACCTTTAGAGAGAAAAGTACATTGATGTTGGCCAGGCCTTAAATCAAAGTGGGCATTTTTCTGCCAAAAAATGTTCTAAAAAGTTGTCAAATGATGACACCTAGTTAAAATCACCTTTTTGTTTTGCACAGGCATGCACTTTTTAAGTGCAAATATTATATGGGGTAAACTAATCACTAGCACATATGTGTATTTTTCTTTATATAGTACAGATTATTTACTCATGACTAAGAAATATTGAATGCACTCACCGACACGTCATCTCATGTGCTGCAGGTTATTTTCATTGATCCGTAGTATATTCTTTGGTTTTTAGGATCAATTTGCTATCTTAAGCAGCCTGCCATTTATTTCTAGTAAATTATATTAGTGTTGACATTTTAGAATGATCTGTGACCTTGTGATTTGTTCCTGGTATGTTAACAATATTATCATATCATGCTACTGGACTATATGATATCCTACTGTACTCATGGATCATATGTTATTATTTCATGTACTGTATTATATCATGCTATTGGACTATATGTTAGAACATGGTGCTATATATACACTGATCAAAAAAAATGTTTCATTTGACTGCTTTTAACTTTTATTAAAGCATGTATTCACCATTATATTGTTACTATAAGCTTATGTAATGTCACAACATTTTTTTCAATCCAGAGGTACATTTTATCATGATCATGATGGGAGAAATACTGCATAAAGTCTTCTTTAGCATATCCCAAGGATTCTCAACTGGATAATAGTCTGAGTATATTGATGAGTTGATAAATCTAATATTAGAATAAGCCTAATCGTGCTTACATAAGCATTACCAAAAGGACAAATAAATTCAAAACTTTTCCCTTTTAATAGAGAATAAAATAGGTTGATTTTTAAATTTAACATTTATAAAAGCAAACACAGAAAATAAAATGATATCAATTGTCAAAAGAACCCTTTTGTGTATGTGTGTGTGTTATGGCCTGAAGCTATGAAGTAATTCTATAGACCTACTGCTGACTACTCTGAATCTATTTTTTTCATATTGATCTCCTTAATCATTGTCAGCGGGCAAACTGTCAAACTGCATTTAAATTGCAATGGTCAGTTGTCACAAAAGACAGTCAGAACCAGTTTTATTAATAAAGCTAAAGACTCACAGACATTAATTATTAAAGTCAGCACATATTCAGATGCGGACAAAGCCAACACACCAGGAAAAAGATTCTGATGCAAAAAAGTGGCTTACGTAATGTCCTGGTTGGAAAGAGTATCTTTGCTAAAAACCAACATTTCCAAATGTATAATTAGACACAAAATATAAATTATGTGCCCCATAAAGTACCCTGAAATGAGAAATTTCTGTTTGTATTTGGTGTAATGGTAAGTCAAAACCTTGTGTGTCAGAGATGCATACTTGACTTTGTTTCATTGGAGGACTTGAGGAAAACGTGTCCCAAATTGAGCAAATGCAAATCATAATCAAAAACTGATTTCAGTTAAAATCGAAGAAATACCAAGCAGAACTAAAGTTACACTTTTAAAAATTCAAGATCAGGTAGGTCATTAATATAGAAAGGGGCAAGCAAAAATTCCTCCTACTTGCTTGATTGATTTGAGTATCAGTTAGCACAGGTCAGCTTTAGTTTCAAATCCTGGATTGCCCTGTGTGTGCCAGAAATGAATGAACCATGTGGGAGTTATGTCATCCCGCACTGGCCAATCGAGATATCCGAAGATCATTCTCTAGAAGAGAAAAAAGAAGATGGCGGTGCCCTGCCAGGTAATGGGAACAGGTGAATATCACGGGTTTAGTTCCCCTTTAAACCAGAATAAAATACACAGAAAGAACACATTCCAACAAAAATCTGCTAACAGGTTTGTATTTTCTTGGCCCTCCCCCAGCCTGTAATTGGACAGTAAAAGAATAGACAGCAGACCCTTGTGCTGCTTCTTCTTCTCTCATTCTGAATTCTGCTGAAGAGTGGAATGCAAAAGGCTGATATAAGGTCAAATTTAGATACTTACACTGCTTGTATTTTTCAAAATTAATGATTTAATAATGATTTCACAGCTGTATTTAGTTGTGAATTTTATTATTTGTGTCTATTATATCTGTCACATCTTTAAATTGCAGCTTGCTTATAAATTGGTAAAGGTCTCAAGACCTCCTAAATTATTCCCCTAGGTATTATAGTCTCGATTGTTAAAAGATAAACCTACCATAGAAATGTTATATTAAAAAAATGTGCCTTATCTGAACATATAAGGAGTGCTCAGGAATCCTGCATATCTCACTAAACTAACTATATTATATATTACCTCTGATTTGTATCATATTGAGGAGCTGTAGAATAAATGTACAAAACCATAAATCACAATGTGGTTGGAAAAGGTTAATGGCAAATCAGGTAAATACAAGATGCAATGTTAACATAACCTAACTTAATGATACAATCTGATACAAAATTATTTTAGCTGGTGGCAGGTCCAGACCTGCTATCAGTCATAAACTAGTTTCAAGCAAGTAACTTATGGGTAAATAATAAATATCTATTCCATAAAAATAAAGTCAGTACACAAACTGCAAATGGTCTGCCTAGAAAACTTCCCAAATATTTCCTAGATTTTATATGGTGCTTCCTCCATTTAGCCTCTTTTTTGGCACAGGTCAACTGCTCTATTTTCCTACCCAATCTATTTTTCTAAGGACAGATTTGTTCACTTCATAAGCACATGAGAAGAAAAATTATCTGATGGACTATGT
>NC_092861.1:24021158-24026555 GCF_032062135.1 Pyxicephalus adspersus
AACTAGATTCTTGGTAAATGGACCCAGAGTTGATGGCCCATATATACACTATACAACCAATGAAACTGCTCAGGTAATGCATGGGACTTTGATATTGATGTAATTGGATAACCCCAGGAGATAGGGCTAAAAGCTGGAATTTTTTTTTGTACATGACAACATGCCATTGACTGTCAGCAGCTGATGTGCAGGTTACTGAATGACACAACTTTAGAATCTTTCCCTTAGGCCTTGACCTGCATTGGCTATTCAGAAATCTGACCCTGACCTCTTCTTGTGATGCTTTGCTGTGCAAGCTTTGTGCAAGCTGGGAAATTTGTGCAAGCTGGGAAATTTAGGAGCAGTGTTCCAAATCAGTCAACACTGGTTTACCTTTTTATGCAGTATAATTAAGGGGCTTTCAGAAATAAAAGTATGATAACCATTAGGATTTAGTTAGCCAAGGGCAGAAATTGAAAGCCAGAGGGTGAAAATGAAAGTTTCTCAGTGGGTAGGCTTTGGAAGTGTGAGTTCAATAAATAAAGGTATCTTTATGATGAACAGTAATGGTTAACTGTCATGTTGCTTCTCATAACCGGCTCAACTATTCACTTGAACCATCAGTCCTAAAATGATATTTCCCATAGTTAAACACATTCGCAAAAACAACAGTGGCTGACATCTGGATTGTAATCAAACATGAATTCCAGGAAAAATGGTAGAGATGCAAAAATCTTCAGGTCGTGCTGTGGTATGGAATGATGATTAAAAGAAGCCCCATGTTGTTGCTCCCTGCTGGACATTGAAGTCTGAAAGCATTAATATCTAGAATTTAATATAATTACCTGTATTTGTCTAAAGCTGTCCTTACAGAAAATAAAATTCAAACTTGCAGGTGAATAAAGCTATAGAAGAGCTCTCAACAGAAAAAAAATAAACAAAAAGGTTACATTTTCAAATGTGTTTCATATATATATATGGATATATTAAATAGAACTTTCGCCATGGCATGCTCAGGTTTAAAGTGAGAAGGATAGTTTATTTGAACTAAGATAAAATATTGGCTTGTTCTCTAATTACATAACATCAGGAAACAGACAATTGCTGAAAAATTGGTTATGCAAACAAGGAGTTACAGTTATGTATAGTTGTGGTTGTGGTTGATGTTTTGCCATTATTTTGAATAGCACTCCAATAAACATTCAAAGCCCACATGTGTTGCAGCACAGCACACCATGCAACAATGCACTAATATGCATTGTAGTGTGTTACAATTCTGAAACTTCTGTATGCATGAGTTTTTGTTTATTGTGATGCATTAAATGAATGGGCTGCCAGAACGCAATACATGGTAATACAATGAGCAATAGTGTGGGCTTATAAAAGAGCTGAGTAGCAAAAGTCAGTTACCAGGAGGCATAAAGCAGAAGTAAATTGTTCAAAGTTTTGGGTGTCCATATGTTTTTAGCCACAATTTTAAAGTATACACAACATATTTGAGCACTCCGGAAGACTTATACAGCAAAAGGGATTCCTCCAGCATTCCAAAATCTGGGTTCTATTTGATCTCTGATGATTACATCCTCAAACAGCCTTTTCCAGGGTCTGGAGTCTTCAGCCATCTTTTTTGCTGGGTCAGAATGGCATAACTAGTGCAAGCAAATGGACGTTAGTTTTACCTGGCACATAAATGTGCTGAGACTGTACTCTAATCTGAACATGCAGGGCTCATTGTACCCATTTGGGAAAACAAGCAGTCAGGTTGGAATGTCTTTTACAGAAGTTTACATCCACAGTGTCTTGTGCCATAAAAGAGGGAATGCCAGTCAACTCTTTCTTTTTGTAGACTAAACTTCCATTTTAATATGAGGAAGACTTAGGGCAGGGCAGTACTCTCAGAGCCAAAATTTCTGTACCAACCACATTAGGCACCAAGCTTCTGAGAGCTAACATACAGACAAGCCTAATCAGTATGGAAATGCAAACAGAAAAGTTGACAATCATATTGGGAATCAATAGGATTTTAGGTTATAAATGGCTGCACAATACTCTTAGTCTTGTTAGACAAAGAACTTTATCTACTGCTGTGTAACAACTGTTAAAACATTTGACCAAAAACCAGTGATCCATGAGGTTACATGTGACCCTTACTGTCCTTAGCTGTTGCTTTCTCTATTTGAAAAGTCCAGCAGTAAAAAACATGTCACACTAAAATCATATCCCCCTCAAATATTGCATTAATACTCGCTATATCATCCCTTACACAAACGTAGCTTTGAATTGTGACATAATTTATTTCAGTGTGCATCTAATGAGTACTATCTTCCATATGTTCTATGGCTACTTGTCACTTGTATTATTTTCTTACAGCTCACATCATACAAGGGCTAATTATCTAATACATTAGGTTACCTTTCAGCTAATTAACCTGCCTTCAGAAAGTGGAGGACTCCATTAATATCCACTGGATACAAAGTAGGCAGATTTTCAGGCATTAAGTTACTATTTCCATACTCTGATCAGCCTTTCTTGACATTTTTAACATGGGGAACCCTTAAAATTACTTTCAGGTGTTCAGGGAACCCCTGCTAAAATCACTATATTCAAAGATTCCAGTAGAAGAGCATGGTTGTCAGTAGGAAGAATGCCTCTTACATGAATGGCTACCTTTACAGATAGCCAAATAGAATATTGGTGTTAGTTAGACTAGCCCGAGAGGAAAAAATTGCTCATTGCTCAAGGAACCTCTAGCAACCTCAGGAGGAAACCCATTTGGGAGACATTGCTGTAGACCAAAGGATCTTCAATAGAATGAACTTTTAATTCATGCATATTAAATGTGGAAAATGTAAAACCAAGAGCTGATTTGAGAATTCTTATTATTGTTGTGTATAGCAACTGTGACAATTTAGGGTGACACAGTAACGTCAGGCTAGCACTAGATGTTGAGGTTCAAACTTCAACCAGAATGCTTTCTCAATTACTTTTTCTTCCCATTTTTTGCTAGGCTCACACAAAATTATAGTCCAGCCATACTCAAACTTTTTAATATGAGTAAACCCTTGAAATTATCTTCAGGTCTTCAGAGGACCCCTACTAATACTATATCTACAGCTCACAGTACATTAGCTTGATGGTCAGTATTAGAGATAAGCACATTTTTCAAAATTTCAAAAGGGCCGGTTCGTCAAATTTTTCAAAAAGATTTGCTTCGATCTTAATTTATTTGCGGCTATTTCCGGTTATTTCAGCTATTTTGCGGTTGCCGTGCAGTACTTCTACTATGTATTCTTAGATCGAGTTTCTCGATCTAAGAATACAGGGCACTAAAGGGGATGAATGGGGACAAGTCGTAGCAGAACTGAAATCGTAGTAGAACTGCCGAGATCATCTGCAGTTCAGTATTACAATGTGACATCACGTGGGAAACTGAACTGCAGAACTCTGCAGTTCCACTACAATGTCCAAGAATTACAGACGATGAATGGGGACTTGTCCCCATTCATCACCTGTAGTGCTCTGTATTCTTAGATAGTGAAACTCTATCAAACAATACATAGAACAGCGGTGCAAAAGCAATCGCTGTTGCGGTGCTGTGCTTTTACTAGGTATTCTTAGATACAGTTTCTCTATCTAAGAATACAGGACACTAAAGGGAAAGAATGCGGACAATGTAAAAAATTCGATTTGGCCGGTTTGCCGAATTTTTCGAAAAGATTAGCTTCGATATGAATTCATTTGCTGTGAATCGCCTTAAAAACGGCTATTTCGGGTTATTTCGCGGTTGCCGTGCAGTACTTCTACTATGTATTCATAGATAGAGTTTCTCTATCTAAGAATACAGGACACTAAAGGGAAAGAATGCGGACAATGTAAAAAATTCGATTTGGCCGGTTTGCCGAATTTTTCGAAAAGATTAGCTTCGATATGAATTCATTTGCTGTGAATCGCCTTAAAAACGGCTATTCCGGGTTATTTCGCGGTTGCCGTGCAGTACTTCTACTATGTATTCATAGATAGAGTTTCTCTATCTAAGAATACAGGGCACTGTATCACCTGTATCACCTGTAGTGCCCAGAGATCGTAATGGAATCTCTAAAGTCTTCACACGTGTAGCCGCCATTTCAGGAAAAATTGTGATTCGTTACCACTAATCGCAAGGAAATCCAGATTCGGAGCAAACTTAATTGTTCCTGAAATTTAGGTTGAATTCCACTTTGTCAGCTTTGATTCGCTCATCTGTAGTCAGTATGAAGAATCCTTCTAACATTGCTGTCCAGTGAAAAGAATGTTAACCTTACAGAGAGCCAAAAAGATCATATAAGGTAAACTGACCTGAGAAGCACAAACTGCTCATTGTTCAAGGAAACCCTAGCAACTTTTGGAGGAACCCTGGTTAAAAAATACTGCTTTAGACATAATATTTTTTACTACTTTAAGAAACAATTACATGTGTATGGAGTTTGTAAAGCATTGCATATATCAGTGCTAAATAAATACAGAATAATAATAAAAACAACAAACAATTGCTGTGATTACTAGAAACCTACTGCTTGCAATTACTATAAAGATAAGATAGCCGTATGCAGAAAATAAAAAACAAACTGTGCAAATGAGATTACAAGTTTACATATACATACACATAGGAAAATATATTTATACATATATGTACAGACATTCTTACAGCTGCTGGCTGGTAAACAAACACATTAAGGTTCAAAACAATGAAGCCTTTTAGGGATTCATGCATAACTATAACAAAGCAACTCTAAGGAAAATAGGCTTTTGAAATGGTCTTCACTGGGTACAGACTTAAACGGTATTTAAAATTCTGTTTGTAGATCTTAAACATGTAATGTATGCAAAGACACTAAAGCGCCTTTCTTTCGATGAAGACTTCTACAAGATAGAATTGGGAAGATTCCAGCAGTAAGAAGAAAAAGAAACAGGCGGAAGAGAAATTTCAAAGCTGTTATCACTGCGACAATGTGACAAAATACAGACATTAAAGATACACAGACTTTAAAATAAACTCTACTACTTGTTTTCATGAACAACACCATGAATTGAAAGACAGTCCTGATTTTTTATTTTCATACATACCTGAAATCTGTTTCTACATAGAGCTTACACACAAGCTTAAAATTGAAATGAGATTTACAATTGGAGTGCCTATGCTGATATATTGGAATGAAGTATGCTTAGAAAAAAGTGGTCCAAAAAGCTATAGTAAGACATAAGCAGGGGCACAGAATATGTCATTTCTGAAAGGCATTTTCTTCTCTTTGCAGCATTGTAGGAAAAGTTTATTCATACATGTATATACACTGCCTAATACATGAACTGATGTTACCTAATATAGGCATTGTAAGTATATAGTATATACAAGTATATACTTACCTTTGTTTATAGCAGTAC
>NC_092861.1:24027264-24062557 GCF_032062135.1 Pyxicephalus adspersus
AGGGGGTTTCCAGTTTCCATCATAAGCTCCCTCTTATTATCCTATATTCTTTTTAGGTTACCAGAGGTGGGACAGAGGCCCTTGTCCATCAACATTAGGTAAAGAAAACTTTGTTAGAAGGAGGAAAGCTTTGATACAGAAGGGGTAGCTGTATTCTCTCTGCCCTCCCTTCTAGCCACCAAAGCTGCCTGCTAAACACCATGCCATTTTTTATTATTTTATTTTTAAAACAAATGCTACATACAGTTTTAAAAGAACACAAGTAATATATATATATATATATATATATATATATTTTTTTTTTTTTTTTTTCTTTTCTTGCGTTCCCTTATATATATATATATATAATTAATATGCATATACATATTATCAATGCCCAGCTCTCCATGATTTTCTCCTTTTACAGTAGTATGCTTATTAGCCCAAAATGTGCCCAGGAAATAGTAACAAGATTCAATTCATGCAGACTACTTTAGTGGTCTTTACTGTTAAATTTGTGTTTGTCAAACATTCGGACAAATTTAAAAAATTCTCAGCAACTAAACACAAGCAAATCTACTCATCCATAATTATTTTCTCCAAGGCACATTCCAACATCTTTTATTAACACAACATTAACAAACAATTAAACAGTTCACAAATATTTAATTGATCCTAATGTTATACAGCATGATAACACATGCAAAGCTCTAACTGTACTCTATGTGAACCAAGCAAGCTGGAATGGCTTTAAACAATGGCATTTGAGTGAAAGCTTTAAAATCTCTTACAACATCTGTATGCAAATGAAGATGACTGCAATGGGAGTTCCAAGGATTCCACTGTGATTGACAGCTCTTCTTTTTGTCTTCTTTAAAGGAGGGACAAAGGTTTTATAGGGGCGTCCAATTACTAACGGTGGCTATTATACACAAGACATATTGTTGTTCAAACATGCCATGTTCAAATTGCCTCCCTCTTGATAAACTTTTGTTTTGTCCCTGTATCTAGAGTTTGTCCTTGCTGTAACAGGCCTAGCAGGGAGCTGGGGATGGAGACAGCACAGACATAGAAAATCTCTGCAGGGCGAAGTGCCACGCTGGGCTCCAAGACCACAACTGCCACTCATTGCATCGTTAGCAATAAAAAGAAGGCAGTGAAGCTTGTTGTCTTGTCATTATATTATAAGAAAGTTGGCTGCAGACCAAATTAGCTAGCTATGGGAGTGAGAATGAGATGCCATGTCACAAGAATGCAAATTAAAGTGGTCTCTTTCTACACCTCTTGCCAGCCAGTATCTTTTATTTTTTTCCCTATTCCATTGGTTAGTACTAAGAAGGTATTTAGTATTTTAAATATACACATATATAATTTAATTTATTTTTTTAGTAACTAATTTAGACAGAAAAAGTAAAGTATTAATGCTACAGTGAAATTTGATGAATGGGCTAGATTAGGATATTCACTTACATACCTTCCACATTACCTGTATGTGTACTTGTAAGTTTTATCAATTCAACTCCCAGCTTTTTACCTTACATATAAAATGAAATGTTTGCTGCTCTTGTCAAATGATGGGCTAGATCAGAGGTCAGCAAACTTTTTTGGCTACTAGGCCAGTTCAGGGGTAGGTGGGAGCACACTAGGTCAG
Source organism: Pyxicephalus adspersus (assembly GCF_032062135.1). Taxonomy (NCBI): domain Eukaryota; kingdom Metazoa; phylum Chordata; class Amphibia; order Anura; family Pyxicephalidae; genus Pyxicephalus; species Pyxicephalus adspersus. The sequence continues at coordinate 24,028,895 of NC_092861.1, forward strand.
ATTCTCTCTCGAGTCCCGTCCTAATGGCTCCGCCCTTACCAGCAATGCATACGGAGGGGAGGGAATGTTCCCTATTTACCCCAGGAAGGGAGCCCCCACACAGAGGCTCAAGAGCCGCATGCGGATCCGGGGCTCCGGAGGTTGCCGGCCGAGATTGGGCCGGATCGGCAAGGGGGCGTTAGGCCAGGACAAACTACCGGCTAGGCCATATCTGGCCTAAAGGCCGGAATTTGCCAACCTCTGGGCTAGATGATGGAATTCACTTACATAACTTCCACATTACCTGTAAGTTTTATCTATTCCACTGCCATTTAGCAGCTTTTCACTTTACTTCTACACTATTTACTGCACTTGTCACTTGATTCTGTATTGTGAAGGCTTTCTTTCTCCTATACCATTGGTTTTATGGAACCTGGGAGCACAAGGAACTGCATAATTTCAGGCACATATTCAGGTCAATCAACAATAACTATTTACTTTTTTAATAATTACATTTAATAGATTTTTCTGGGGAATGCATTTTTTGTCGAGTTAGATCTTACACTTGTTTTTTAATAATTTTTGGGTGCTGAATCCAGAAATGATGTGATAGCAAAATCAGTTTTTTGCTATCACATCCAGTTTTTAAGATACAGGGTACTCTCCATTATGTCAGAAAAAACATACATATTTAAATTTAAATATATAATTATATATTATGTGCCAAATCACTCAATTCATGCTGATCAAATCCCTTACAAACAGAGTCCTCTTCAATTTCAAACTCTGCTTTATTGATATCACATAGTTCGTCACCGTCATTTTAAAAAAATTATTTACCATTAAAATATTTATTGATTAATTTTACTTAATGCCTAAAAAGTCCCGCTTTTCTGCACAATTATGAATATTTTCTAAATCAATTGGGATGTGGCATTGCATCTTTCAGATGTAAATTTTCACTGACCAGGAAATTTTTATTTAATCATATATTTTGTAAATATTATTTTGCTAAATGCAGTAAAGGTTTTTAGTTTTGTTTTTAGAAATGTAGCAGTTATTAGGATAGTGGTGTATGTGTATGTGTACAGTATGTACTGAAAACTGAAATGGAAAACATCTTGGACTAGACCTAAACCATTATCATTCCAGTGGGCTAAGGTATGCTGAATGTTCTATAAACACTTATTTCCTAATAAACATTTTTCTCTTTAGATAATAGCCACTTTCAAGTTCCCTCCATCTAGTTAAGCCAAATGAATTTAATTCATTATAAATGGGAGTTTTTTCTTGGAATTTATAATAATTAAATAATATTAAAATTCAAACAGCTGTGAAAATCACCAAATGTATTCCTGACCATCTTTGATAGACCAATTTCTTTGTAAAAGACTTTTAAAGTTTCACCCATGGTGGTTTTACAATTTTAAAATAGCTGTTGGAAGAAGTCAAGCATGTTTATTAGCATTCCGTAAGATTGTAAAACGAAAACACCTGGGAGGTTTACATTTTATATCCTTGGCACTGCTAATTATTCTCTTAGGGCCTAATTAGGCAAACCCTTATTTGACTTTTTAACAAGCTTTTACCTATATTACGACTGAATTAACAAACAGCTAGAATTGTGATCACATAAAGTTTATATCTTGCACAGGTATTTTCAGTCATTTATTTTGCTGAATGTAAAATTGAGCAGATGCTCAGCAAATGTTTTTTTCTTTTAGAGTAAAAAAAATGCCCACATGAATATAAAATTTGTGATAAACACCATTTGCTTGTTCACACAAGTCTTGTCCTGTGCTGCCTCTCTGGCTGAAAAGCAGCATGTTATAGAATTCATTTGTAGAACTTACTGAAACACAGATTATTATTATTATTATTATTATTATTATTAATAAACAGGATTTATATAGCGCCAACATATTACGCAGCGCTGTACATTAAATAGGACCTGAAACTAAATATCGTTGACTTTTATTGCAATGGCAACATAGGCTTTCCACAGTCATCTGAAACATATAGTTTTCTTTATTTGTGTGTATTTATACTGTATATTTATGTAGTGCCAAGGAATTTTGCAGTGTTGTACAGAGTACTTAGAACTATATACACCTGGTGCTGTTCCCTTAGGAGCTTACAATCTATTTTTTCTTTTTACTATAGCAATAAACATATGGTCACATCCTAAGGTTTTCATGGAACTTAATTAACTTTATAGCACTGGTTTGACCTAGAGAAAACCATACTAACATAGAGCTATGATAGAAATGCAATATTAAAAAATCTGGTCTTGGGGTTTACAACAGGAATCCCAGAGCAGCAAGACAAGAAGACAAAGTATTTGACTACATTTCTTCCCTATGTTTTTCAGGTTGGTATTATTATTGTACTGTCCTAGGCATACATATAATGACATTCCTTCATACATACTCCCTTGTGTAAAACAAGCTATGCTACACAGTGAAAGTTGCAGAACCACAAATCTTTAATATTAGCGTCATTCAATCAGACCTTTGGCTCCACATTTAAGGCTAATAATACTTGATGTTAAAAATTTTAGATTTACCTTTTTCAAAATTGACAAACTCTTCCTTCCGGTAATTTTGCTGGATGCTCCACAATTGGCCAAAGAGGTAAAAACATAAGTGTAGGTCATATGACTTTGTGCTGATGTCTCAATTTATTTTCTCATATATATATATATATATATATATATATATATATATATATATATATATATATATATATATCATAGCTGTAATGCACACGGGTGTGCACTGTGTCACTGACTGGGTATGCTCTGGAGGGGCGTAACTAAGCTGCTACCTGGTCTTCACTAGAGCCTCTGATGGTGAGGATAGGCTTGGGCCGCAGGGTAGCTGCCAGGTGCCACTCCAGAGCAGTGGTCGAGGGGCTTGCGTGGCCAAGAGGGTGATGGCAATCAGACAAAGTCCACAAACAAGATCCAAGGTCAGGGTCAGGCGGCAATCAGGCAAAAGTCCATAAACGTAATCCGAGGTCCGGGTCAGGCGGCAAACAGGCAAAGTCCAAGGGTAAGTAAACAAGGTCCGGTACACAACAAAACAAACAGAGGAAACACCTTTGCACTAGGAGTTAGACAGGCTAAAACCTATAGATTGCTCAGGCAACTTGCTCAGGCAACTGTAGTAGAAAGTGCCTTTAAATACCTGCAGAGATCCAGCCATAGGCTGTAGAATTAGAGGGCGTGTAAACACCAGAGAAAGTCTCCAGCAGAAAGGAAACTCTGGCATTGAACACAGGTAGTGGGGTTACTCTACCTGAAAGATAGGACCCAACGCCCATGCCTGCAATTAGGAGCAGCGGCTCCGGCAAGACCCACAGGGCTAACAATAGCAATTTATGATAAACATGGCCTTAAGTATTGCTTAGCAAACTATTCATATAATGTCAGGTGTGGCTGCGTTAAAGTGATTTCATACATGGTACCTAAATGTCCTCTGCTTTTTGAGTAAATAAAAAAGAATTTTGTGGACAGGTTAAATGTTAGAGAAAATCTGTGGCTATAAAAAATTTGAACAATCTCAGAAGCATGTCAAACTGATGTCAATCATGAAAGGAAATCTTCTGGACTAGTCTTGAACTTACATGCCCACTTTGAGCTCATGTAGTAAGTAAACCCAAACCTTAACCCATAATGACCGTCGTGTTCCGTTGTGCAGGGGACCAGGTTCCTTTCTCATATTTTTAATTTAATTATTACATTAGTTTTTACAGTTCTCAGTTTTCATTGGAATCACAAATTAATTTGGAGTTCTATGGTCGTTGAAATGATACAGCGTGTTAATTTTTTTTAAAGCAGTGGTGTGGCTTTGGTAATGCCATGCTACAACTTGAAACTGAAATCCTCAGTATGATTTCTGGTGCAAATTACTAGTCAATAAATAAACAAAAATGGTTTTCATTTTTTACATCCCAGCAGGAAGGAAACTCAGGCATGGAACACAGGTAGTGGGGTTACTCTACCTGAAAGATAGGACCCGGCGCCCATGCCTGCAATTAGGAGCAGCGGCTCCGGCAAGACCCACAGGGCTAACATTAGCAATTTATGATAAACATGGCCTTAAGTATTGCTTAGCAAACTATTCATATAATGTCAGGTGTGGCTACGTTAAAGTGATTTCATACATGGTACCTAAATGTCCTCTGCTTTTTGAGTAAATGAAAAAGAATTTTGTGGGCAGGTTAAATGGTAGAGAAAGTCTGTGGCTATAAACAATTTGAACAATCTCAGAAGCATGTCAAACTGATGTCAAACATGAAAGGAAATCTTCTGGACTAGTCTTGAACTTACATGCCCACTTTGAGCTCATGTAGTAAGTAAACCCAAACCTTAACCCATAATGACCGTTGTGTTCCTCGTTGTGCAGGGGACCAGGTTCTTTTCTCATATTTTTAATTTAATTATTACATTAGTTTTTACAGTGCTCCGTTTTCATTGGAATCACAAATTAATTTAGAGTTCTATGGTCGTTGAAATGATACAGCGTGTTGATTTTTTTTAAAGCAGTGGTGTGGCTTTGGTAAGGCCATGCTACAACTTGAAACTGAAATCCTCAGTATGATTTCTGGTGCAAATTACTAGTCAATAAATAAACAAAAATGGTTTTCATTTTTTACATCTCTACATTGTGTTTTACAATGTATTTTAACTGAGGAGACATTTTTGTATTCTGTTCCTTTGTTGTACTCAATTTTTTTTTCTGTCAATTAAAAATAATCTGAACAGAAAAAAGAACAACATGGTTGGTTAAAACTTTAAACAATTCATAGTAGAAGCAAAGAAATGACAACAATCAAGCAAGTGAGCAGATGTGTTTCCAAGAAATAAAAGAATACAGTCCTAGAAAAAGTATGGGTTATAAAAAGATTTACTCACCAGTCATTTGAAGACTATTCTGGATCATGACTGACATGTGATTTTATAATTCATAAATATGTGGATGATTCATCCAGGCTGGGTTTTATGAGGGCTAAGACCTTACAAAAGAAATGAATATGAAGTCACTATTCTTGCTCTTTACATCAAAGTGAATGTGCAACAAAACTAAAATGCACTTATGAATATGGATGGTGCCCCCAATGTAATGGATGGATGGTGCCCCCAAAGTAAATTTTTGAACACTTAGAAACAGGTTGTTTCACCAAATGATTACACATCCACTACCCCTTTTTGTTATAAGGGTTAAAATCAATGTATAAAATTAAACCAATATTTTATTGAATAGCAACAAAACATGAAAAGGCTAGCACATACAACCCAAACATTACTTCAACATACATTATATGAAAAACACTGAGCCTGATTTAGTAAAGCTGTCCAAGACTGGAGAAGATATACTATCTTGGAAGATCTCGGCTTTTCTAAAAAATCATTTGATATTAGTTTGCAAATACTTTTATCCTGGACCAGATCTGTTCCAAGTTTGACGGATCACCCAGGTTCTTCCATGATAGTCTATCTTTTCCAGTCTTAGAGAGCTTCATTAAATGTGGCCCATTGTATAGCTGGAAATGAATATTAAAATTTAGAATAGTAAATGACTATAAAATATTATATAATGATTTACACAGTCTTAATATTGTGATGTGGAATCAATATGTAGACATCAATCCACATAGAGTCACTAATGTGATGAGTTTTATGGCTCAGTATTTGCTTCTTCAGACATGATGAACTGTTCTTAATGGTATGATCTATCGCTATAAAGGTATACAAAGTGATAAAAAATGGTATGTTAAACTATTGAAACACAATAACACTAGACAATAGGATAATATATACCCAAGACTGTGATCAACTGTATAAATCAGTCATGAGCAGAACACAACCCTTCATATTTTGAGAAATTATACATAGGCAGATGCAGTTCTACCAAAGGATCAACCAAATAATTTTTGGGTCATTTTATGATGGCCATTTTGTAAAATTATTATTATTATTATTATTCTTGCATTAGATCACATTCACCCAAATTGACAGAAAGACAACTTTGATAACTAAGTTGAACAACAATGCTTGGCCAGCACCACAGCCTCTGTACATGCTGACACTGACCATGTACATGCTAACATCTTGCTTAAAAAACTTGAGCCTAAACACCAGTCAGAGTACAAGATTTCATATGTGAATCTTAGAATTTACGTTTTATATTCCTGATAGCTAAGTGCATGAACATGTTATGACCACTTTACCTTACTATACAACATAATATTCAAAATAAAATGCCATTTGCAATTTGCCATTGGTTAATAAAAGATGCACTAGGGAAACATTTATTTGTATATTTGTATTTTCAACATCCATGGTAAACTAGCAAAGTAGGTGTAAGGCCCTGTCCCAGAACCAGTTTTGCCAGATGCCAGTCCCCAAATTTAACACCACATTCTTCGGTTTTAAAAAAGCTCCCGCTTAGTCTCAAGAAACTAGGTGCACCTTTCCAGCACACGGTTGCCTCCAGGACTTCTGTGCACAAGGGATGGCATTTGGCAAAGGACTGACAGAGGACCAGGAGCTCCCAGATATTGTAGTACAAAAAATGTGACTTCCTACAGAATCCAACAAGTCCAACAATCCAACAAGGGTAAAGACAGCACAGCCGGGCCACAGGCAGAAACAGCAACAGGAAATCTAACGAATAACACACCAGCAGCAGGTCAGCCTAGCTTAAAACTACATCAGGCACGTGGGGACTGTGAGCAGAAAGGGTATAAAGTCCTATCAGCCAACGGCAAGGCAGGATGAAGCCGGGGACTAATCTGCTCCTAAAATCTTCTTCAATTGTGCTTAGTCTCAGAGTATACGCTAAAGGGAAGCAGGAGATGCTGCTTTTTCTTTTTCTCCTTTCTACTGGAAGTGACACCGCCAGACAGAATAAACAGGGCGTGATGTGTGGTGGTGCAGATCACAGGATCACCAGCCAGAAAAGAAAACCCACAGGTTCTCCATAGGTCTCCACTCCATAGGTTCACAGATTTGAATTATGCATGTGAGGGCATGGTGAGCAAGTCATGGGATTCATACATAGCCTTGCAGTTTATCCATGTTCTTGTTAATTGGAAAAAAACAGTCTTATTGAGCTTTCAGCAATCAATAATACTGTGTGTCTTTAGCTGTAGATTTTTCAAAACAAATTTGCTAGTTACATTTTACTCCAAAAAATCGAATGTCTCCTGAAACATTGTTTTGAAAAGTATTGCTGAAAGAAAAAACTTACTGAAACCTGTGGTATTTTGCTTTTTTATTCTTTATATATTCATTTAAATTGGCAGCAAAATCTTGTATTCTGTGTTTATGGTATTTGACATGTTTATATAAGTAACACTGTCAGGATTTTGTAACTCATTCAAAGTAAAATAATACAAAAATAGCCAACGGATAGAAGATTGTAATCAGGGAAACCACAGACATATTGTAATGTGTTAATTTGATTGTGTACAGTTGATATTTGTACAAAAGCAGAAGTTTTGCAGTCTTGGATACATTCCCAGAAACAAATTACAGACAAAATATAAGGGCCGCAATGTCAAAATTATTTTCAGATCTTCCAAAACACAACCGGTTCCCCTGTTCAAAAATCTAAAAGTGAGAAGCCTTGACTTTTTAGCCACCTAAAATCAAGACAGTTCCAAGGAAGTGTGGGAATATTGACAGGTGTGAGACAAAACACGTGGGACAACTGTAAGTCACTGAGTAAGTTCAATCTACAGACAAATACACCAGAATAAGTCAAGAACATTCTTTTCCCAAGTGTGGACAGCGGGGTGCAGAATTCATTTCCATCCAGATGCCTCAAATGCTTTGAACTTCTTAAGATCAGAAATAACCATGTTAAATTATTTAACATGTTTCCCAATAGGTTAAAATGAAGACAGGTAATGAACCAATCTAGAAGGTGCAGGAAGAGGAAAAGGTCACTGTAGCTATTGAAGTATATTAGCACCACATGTAAAATTCTGAAAATGTATGTAAATTATGAATCCTGCTAATTATATATCTAATTGCTTGATAAGGAGGGGGAAGATTGATGTTGATGGCTAGTTTTTTAACTAATTGATTGATTAAATTTACTAAGTCAATTTTGCATACTTAAAATGATATAAAAAGCATTCTCAAAAGAAAACAAGTTCTGATTAATGATTGAACTGTTGGCCTCCAACAAAAGCTACAGCTGTGCCAAAGCCACACTTTGTCTAATCTTCTCCGAAATTCTCTGCAGTCGACTACAGCAAAATCTCAACAAGCTTCTCATTTGTTTACTCCCTGAAGCTTGTTCCATGTAACTTGGAGACTGGAATTGGTTAACTAAAGCTTAGTGCTCATTCTTTGATATGTCCAACTTTCTGTATGTGATACACAGCAAGGATCTTTTGGTACATGTGTTGAAGATTTCCGTCCCTGTATTACAAATAAATAGGAAAAAAGGGGTTGGATGTTAAAATGTATTCACTGCAGGGGAGTAGGGTTCTTCTTTAAATGGCTGATATGGATTTTTCGTATTAGCCGTCCTCTCAGGCTCCGGAGGATCACATAGTTTGACAATAACAAAAAGGGAGGACTGGTTTACTGTCACAGACTGCAGTTCTGATGTACCAAACTCTATATACAGAAAAGATGCCAAAAAGTGACACAAATGTCAGGTTCAGGTAAGGAAAAGCTCTGTTAGAGGATTGTTTCAAATGTGGAAATAGGTGGGAGGTATGAAGTTTTTGAATGCCTGGAGAAGCCTTTAACTCAGGTATACTTTAAAAGACATGTAATATAGATAAAAGATGCTACAACTAGGCTTCTAGAGCTTCAGATCCAATACCCAAACATTTCTTGTCCTAGAACATAAAAGTAGTCAACTCTCTAGTCTTCAGGACATAGTATTGGACCAAAGGTATTAACATAGTGGCCTTGTGGTTCCGGTTTCTGGAGCCATGTATACAATGAGGAATGCCTTTACTATGGATTCACTTTACAATTCTCTGTTTTACATTGAAATGGTGCAAAGTCAAATAATGGAGTCTAGCATTTTTATCTTAACATAGCATTGCTGGTAATAAATCTACTATAATGAGATAATCATTTGGTGAAATGCCCATTCTAAGATTCTGTTATGATATGATAATAATTGATTATATTTCAGCACCAAATGTACGGTATGTAATGAAATTGAAAACAATTCCATTTGCTTGGATTGAATAAAGTTGAATGAATTAATGTTAATTATTTTCATACATTTTTTTAGATACATGCAAAATATAACAAAACCAAGAATAAATATATTGACCAGTTTCCATCTGAATGCATTATGTCTTGGCTAACTGCTGTTGGCTAACTGCTAACTTCTGATTACCTACAATTTTAATTTCTACTTTTCACTTATCTAGTGATCTTTTCAATCGGTCCTTTCCATCTAACCCAGTTATTCAATGCAAAAACTCAGTAATCATTCTAACCTTTTAATCTTTTTTTACCCAATGTATACATTAGCATGGAGTCGATAAATGAGTGGTTATGGGCATGCACGACATGACACTGGTAGTTTTTGGTGGACTAATGGGCCTAATGCATTGCTAGGATTTATTTTTACTATTTTTTTATATTCCGTTAGTACTAGTATCATAAATTATGTTATTAAAAATGAAGAATTCTTAAATTTACTAGTATCTGTTGAGGAAGATCATATTAAAAAGACCTGTAAAAAAAAGTTTTTTATACATACTGTATATATTGGTAAAATTCCCTCAATACTCACATTCTGGGACACTAGTATTTCTATATACAATGTAATTATCCTCCTGAGTGGTTCAGTTCTGTCCGGTTTTATATATATAAAAGCGGTACATTGTTTTTCATGAAAATTTATTTTACAGTATAATATATCAGTATGAGTATAATAAAGTTTGAAACACAAAATCATGGCAAAATAATAAATTAATTAAATTTTTAAAAAAATTATTTATTTTCATTTTTTTTTAATTTTTAAAAGAATTTTTTAAAAATAAATATTATATTTCTACTATTATAATATATTGTAATATAAATGTTCATGAAAAACAATGTACCGCTTTTACACATATAAATCCACTGTATTGCATTCAATTCAGTTATTTTGGCCGGCGGATCAGGTAAGCGCTTTATTTACTATTGTTTTCCACAGGTTTACCTACCCCGAGTGTGATTCGGGGTTACCGCTTCCAGCACCTTTTTTCTACCGCTGGGAAGTTTAATGACACTTCCATTCCTAATGTACTCTGTTACACTTTTTTCCATATACTACCAGGTTCTTTAAGCCCCACAAACAAAAGATTTACTTTGACACTTCAACAGACTGGACAAGGAGGGGTTAACATAGGAGCTGGACCGAGGAAATGCTGAATTAAGCACCAGGTGGACAGAACTAGCTCAACAGAACTAGGGGCTCGGCACTAATGGAGACACGTTGCATGAACACAGATTGCAGTGTGTGAGCTAGATATATAGCCAGGGATGGTTAATAGGCTTTTTTGTGACTGGCCAGTGGATTGGATGGAATTGATAAAGCTTGAAAACAGAGGCACGCCCAGCATCAGAACTGCCCGCATGTGCTTTAGTGAGGAAGAGGTAAGTGTGACACTTATAGTTAACAAATCAAAATATTTTGTAATGCTTTAGAAAAAGTAGTAATGCATGCTTTTGAATTTTTTTGTTTTTGTAAAATGTAACAAAACAGACTATGTATGCTTTAGTTTTTTCTGTAATATTTTGTCTTTCCTGATTCTTCCTTTCCATTTTCCTCATCATGCTAATGAAATTACATTGTTAAAACCCTATTTTTTTTCACACACACATGATTATAGATCCAGTGTCATCATCATCAAGTCTTTGATGACTGGTGGGAGGAAACAGCAGGGTGCTGTTATGTAGTTTTATGGAAAACAGGAAGCTGTGGTAATGCCTACAGGTGCCTACTAATTAATGCCTACTAATTAATTGAATGCCTAATTAAATTAATGCCTACTAATAAAAAGTCTCCATAATTGAAAAAGTAAACTCCAATGAATGAAAGGGGTGGCCCAGGGACAGAAAAAAGACTAGATGGGTGTTAGATATGCACCAGCCAAAAAATGGGTGGACGCTAACTGACTTCATCATGCTTCTAATTGGTGCTGTGAGAAACTGCCTGAAAATCTGAGGAAGCAATTTATTGCAAACAACATGGCCAATTGTGCAAGACTAAGAGTAAGGCTGAAGTTCAGTTTCAAGATTTAGGGGAATACTGTAGTGTTAAGGGTACTCAGGATTTTTATATGTTCTTGATGCAGAGAGCTCCACACTGAAAATTACCAGTGTTAAATTGTCGGCATAAATAGCCTTCATACTGCAAGTCTTTTGTGTTCTCTTTCCACTAAAACTTGTTATGATGTCTTAGATATTAGTATTCGGCAAAGTTTGCCCTCCTAGTCAAAGTGACAAATTACTTCACTTGTCCTTCCAACATTTGCATCTCTTGGCACTGGTACCACCATTGGGTTTTACTCTCCGCACATTACCCTCATTCTCCTGAATACAGTTCATACAATATTTCTGCTCTGCAGGTGATGAAACACAGAAACACATGGTATGCATGCCAGCAGTGCCAAAGCCCTCCTTGCTTTTCTTGTGGGGAAGTCAAGGTCATTTTACATACTGGAAGATAAATGCCTGTAAAATAAAATGTTTTATATATAACATAAACCTTAGCTTCATTTAACTTTTTTCACAATTTTCCATACATAACTGTTAAATGAAAGGTTTATTAGTTCATTCTTTATAGGTCCCATGGGATGTGTAGATATAGAAACAAGTTATTGGTTGTAAAATGAGCACATCTCAAATCTGTTCACAGGAACACATAGGTTTCGGATCCTGAATTTCTTATAATTCTAGCTGCCTGGTCGTTGATACTTATCCTATGGCTACAATACTTTCTGGTCCAATGACTCAGAACAGATGTGTCTATTTCAGACCTCTGTTCTTGCATACGTTTTCAGGTCATTAACTCAAAGAGTGTTAAAGACATATACAACCCTGAGACTAAAGTTGTTTAAGCAGAATGCCAGAACTTGCAGGCCGTCTATTTTCTTATTACAATCATTTTACTAACCACTAATGGTATTCTACAACTTCTGACATTTAAAGAGGGAATTTATAATAAAAAAAAAAGCAGGTTAAATTTACAGGAGTGGTTTCATTTGAACAGTATACTTTATAATGGCCCCAAAATTTATATATATATATATATATATATATATATATACAGGTAGCCCCCGGGTTACATACGAGATGAGGACTGTAGGTTTGTTCTTAAGTTGAATTTTTATGTAAGTCGGAACAGGTACATTATTTTAATAAATGCAATTAGGACAGATGTTTGTCTCAACATATTATCAGGCAGCATGATGTCAGTTACTTACTGTGAGTTAATCATAAAGCAAGAAAACAAAGTAAAAAAAAAAAAAAAAAACTTTATGGAGCCTAGACATTTTTTACCTTCTGGAGCAAACTGTGCTTTGATATGCAGAAAGAAACAACTGCAGAGTCTTGGTCATTAAAGAATTACAAGAGCTTGCAGAATAGCAAAAGAGTTCTTCTGCATGTCATGTGACCTGCCCACACAGGTAAGCAGGGAAGCCTCGTTCGTATCTAGGAGTCGTCCATATGTCGGATGTTCCTAACGCAGGGACTACATGTATATATATATATATATATAAATAAATATATATATATATATATATATATATATATATATATATATATAAATATCCACACCATTACACCGCCATCACCAGATTGAACCATTAAAACAATTCATGCTTTCGGCACCCATCTTTGACCCTACCATCTGAATGTTGAAGCAGAAAATGAGACTAATTAGACTAGTCAACATTTTTCCAGTCTTCTCTTGTCTAATTTTGGTGACCCCATATGATTGGTACCTGTTCTTGGCCTACAGGAGTGGCACTTGGTGAGGTGAATTGCCATTCATTGGAGTGTGTTCAAATCCCAACAAATCAGCAATTTTTAAAATACTCAGACCAGCCCACCTGGTATCAACAACCATGTCATGTTCAAAGTCACCTAAATCGCCTGTGTTCCCCATTTTGATGCTTGGTTTGAACATGCCTAAATGGGTTGAAATGATTTCATGGGATTGAATAATTAGATATTTGCTTTACCCTCCCTTGCGGTATTCCGGAGTGTGGCTGGGGGTTTATTTTCAGTGCCAAGACGTTAACCCCGAGCCAAAATTGGGGTAGAACTACCAGGGAGTTTTGAAGTCCTACCTGGTTCCCACGTTCCAGCGGTGTCCTTCAGCGGTGCCCGCGGCCTCCTCCAGTCCTCCAATTCATTGTAGATTAACTTGAGGCAGACGTTGACATCAAGATTTTTACTTGATATAGGCCCTTTTTTAAAGATTGGAGGGCCTACAATGGGTTGATTTATTAAAGAAATAAAAGCTGTTCACTTAGAAAAGTTAATTATCATTGCAATTCCTTGTAAGGAAAGTTTCATTTAGGTTAGTTCATGTAGTGAAACTCTGCTAGCTATAACCATCCAAACATATGCATGTTTTTTTTCTTATACACCATTGGTTATTCTTTGCAAAGTGAGTTTTCACTGTTCTCACTAAGCTAAGTGAAAATCCTATATTCTATAGTAAATCAATCCCAATGACTATTGTATATTCCAATACAACTACAGCAAAAGGTGTCCATTAGTAAAATAACCTATGAGTGGAGATCAAGGTTCTAAGCACTGTCCAGTGGTTTTCTTTTTGTTGGGGCTTTTAACCCATTCAAACATTGTTACCAAAGCAATGAAAAGAAACTCAAAACACTGTATAAACAGCAACAATGTCCATAACCAAATATAATTTACTCTTTTGCTCTCTGATAAAACAAATAAAGATAATTTTCATGTCAATACTTTAGTAGCTTGAATTGACAGTAAATTTTGATATTTGTTAGCAAAAAGTCTTCCGTAGCATGATAAAAGATCTATAGCAACCTTATACACTTCTACAAAATATCCAAAATAGGAAAAAAGGTGCCTATCTTACTCTAAGGACAAGAAATGCAGCAATTGCATTATGGTCCTGTGATTTTATATTCCAGCATAACATATGTGCAAAAATACAGCACTTCAAAACACTTGTTACTCTATAACACATCACAACCTACTGCAATGCAAATCAATATATAAAAGGTGAAAAGAAAAAAAGGAAAATAAAACGGAAATAAGAAAGTCACAGGAATGCATGTTAACAATGCACAGCAGGACTGGTGAGATGTGTACATAATAATGTAATGTTGTGGTGTGATCAGTCTCTTAGAATTAAATAAAAAAACGCATTTTTCATATTTTGGTAATGTGTCCTTGCAATGAGACTGAGTATTGCGCATTTACCAAAGAAATTACAAATAAATACACATCTCGCTCTGACAAGCAAGCAAAACATGGTATGCTTTAAGAGAATTTCTGCCCTAGATTATAATGTGAAGTTGTGTGGATACATTTATCGGTAGGTTCCATGGTATAATGGTTTTGTAAGCACATGTGAGAACATCAGATGAATAGATGTGATTTGGCACGTTTGCTAAAAAGTGAAGAACTCTCAATTAACCTGTAAGAACATCAGTCTGTGCTATATCTAACAACATTGCCTCTAGACTGATCTACACCTGAACTTTAAGCTGTGTCAAGATCTGGATTTTTCAGCTGCAGTTTGATATAAAAAATATTCACTGCTGAGAAAGCAAATATGTCATAGCATATTCATTCTGTGGAAATTCTATAGATATAGTTGAAAGTGACATGTTTATTTAATTGATAGTTTGACTTTTTGAGAAAATGCTACTGACATGGAGCAAAGGAAATGTGATCTCACCTACAGAAGGAAGATGTTGAGTGAGCACCAATTACAGACTTATGGTAAGGCAAAAAAACATACCTACAGTTGTACACTGAAGAAGTCATGTGTGGTTGGGGTCATTTTTAACCCTGGAAAAGCTGGTCAGGGTCCTGGGGACTATAATTTTTAAGGGTTTTGGGTTCAGTGGAGAAACTGGTTAAGAATGGCAGAAACACTTACAGATGTGGATCTGATCTGGAAATTCTGGTCACAATAGGGTGGGAAGCTGATTGAGGTGGGAACTGACGTATTAGTGATGAAGTTACTATGAGTGACATCTGTTGAAATATAAATTTGTAAGCACCTGAAAAAAATATTATTTGTATTATTTTTTTAGGTACAGATAGTCCCTGGGTTATATACCCGGTATTCAGGGATAGTGACTGTAGGTTTGTTCTTAAGTTGAATTTGTATGTAAGTCAGAACAGGTACATTATTTTAATAAATGCAATTAGAACAGATGTTTTTCTCAACATTTTATTTATTTTTACCTTTCTGTGCATGCACAGTAAATGCTTATACATTTTCAAATACAGTAAAGCCTTAAAAAATGTTGGTAGAACTTGATGGAGTTGATGAAAAGGATGAAGAGGGTGAATATGAGCTCTTCTGCACCGCACTGCACAGTACACACTATCACAGCAGGAAGGCACCACTTATCAGCACGTCTGGTGTACTGTACTGACGAGAAACAACTTCCTGCTATGTACATATAGTACAAGCAGGCTTCCTATTGAGAATGAATGTGGGAGGAGAGGGGCAGTTCACCACCTGCCAACCACACAGTCACCTCCACTGCAAGGCTGTGTGGTGGGTGGGCAGTGAAACGCCCCCCTCTGCCCCATCCAGCCTCTGTCCAGTCAGAAGCAGTAGCTGCGGGACAGGGGCGAAGTGGGCGAACAGCATATCGCCCGCCTCCTCCCCATCCAGCCTCTACATTCACCTGTCCTTGGTCCATTGTAGGCACTGCCTTTCTTTTCCCTTCCGGGGTGCTGATTTTGGCCCTTCATTATTGGCTTGGCTGGGATTACATAAAAATGAACCTCAACCATCCCTTTCCTGCTATACAGACCTGTCTGCTCATATATTTTGCAAGTAGAACTATAGTTTTACTATAAGTAGTGAGTGTGGAAATTACCAAACATTTGAGTCTAAGCTGACATGCCTCTATTGCTTTTAGCATTCTTATGGTTTGCTATTCATTTTTACAATTTGTTGCAGTAATTCTTTTCCATGACACCACCAGTAAATCTTTTCCATGACAACATGTTGGCTTAGAGGTTAGCACTCTGGGCTTTGAAGCACAAGGTTCAAATCTCAGCCAGGACACTATCTTAATGGAGTTTGCATGGTCTCCCTATGTTTGTGTGGGTTTCCTTTGGGAACTCATTCCAAAAACATGCAGTTAGGTTAACTGGCTTCCCCCAAATTGACCTTAGACTGTGTAAATGACATATGACTATGGTTGGGAAAATATATTGTGAGCCCCTTTGAGGGACAGCTTGTGACATGACTATCGACTTTGTAAAGCACTGCGTAATATGTTGGTGCTATATAAATACTGGATAATACTTTGGACAGTGATAGACAGTGCAAGCAGGCCCTAGTATGGTATAATTTTTCCAATTTAAAACATATGTACTAGAAAAATTAACCTGCAGTGAATATTTGGTGTACCTTATATTCCCTGTTTTACAAATATGCTCCTTTAAGTTATACATGATCAACGTTCAAGTTAAAAGATGTATATTCGGAACTGCTGTAACTCTCTAAAAAAAATCTACATTTATTCAGTGTATATTTTAACTCAGTACATTTTAATACATTTTAATCATACCAAATGTTTCATTTTAAATTAGGATTTTTTTTTACCTTTTTAAACTCACTTTGTTAATTATAAAATAACAATGTCAATTTTGAATGAACGTGATTCTCAAAACCTCTTTTACTATTAACCTATGAAACTTATGTTAATTAACAACATTAAACTTGTGTTTCAATTGTCAGATTTAAAATTACGATTTATTCAGTTAATTATGCAGACCAAGGACATTATTGTTAAGATAAATCAAATGTTCCAGAGCATAATACATAATAGAAAAAAATTGCCAAAGATTTTTTTTTTAAATCTAGCTAGTTGAAAATGAAAAAAAGCAATATTTGTGTCATTGAGTTGAATAAAATGAAGCTTTTATTTCATGTTCCTTTGCCATGTACAGCAAAAGCCCTAAAAAAACGAGATTGCAGGCATCGTTTCAGAAAGTTATTCATGGTAGAGCTGTCATAGTATCACAGTAGACTACACAGTATTAATAATGCTTTGAAGCAAATTAGAAACAGATGGTGTAATATTATTGGATTCATTTTTCAGTAGGGAAACTATATTGACTACATGTGCATGGAAAACTATTTCATTTAGACAGATGTATACTCACTTTTTTATGTAATATCATAAAATGTTTGAATTTTGCTGACTTAAGGCTTCCACGAGAAAAAGACTTCTCCTAACTTGAGGTTGAAATGCTAAAAAGACTTTGATTTAATTACCAATGTAGCTATTGCAATAGTTGAATGTGTTCATCAAAAGCACTAGCCAGCAGGATACAAACCTTACTACCCATTCAACTTTTAGCTTTTGCAACCTGATGAGGGATCTTTAAAGGCTAAACTCCCGATAAAGAATCCTAATATACAGATAAACTACATATATAGAACCTGTTGCCAAATGTATACTTGACCAGACAGTCCTGAGATTTGCCTAGTTCTAGCAGGGTAAACAAACCAATATTCCTTTGCTTCAGTTAAAGCAAAACTTTCATGTAAAGAAAAAAAAGACTTTTATTTCATTCGAGCCCTCGATTCCCCCACAATTGGCTTCCAATCGGTCCCACCTCATCCTGGATTCTCTATTTGTTCCGGCAAAGAGGAACCAGTGGCCGCTGCCATCTTCATCTGTCTTCTGCTGGTGCGATATCAGGTAATGTTTCCTCCTGTAAATGTAACAACATGCATGTATGAGATTGGCACTTGTTTTACAGTGTGGGAAAGGGCCCTTCTGGGCATGCCTAATCTCAGGCATGTGCAGACGGGCCCTTTCCAGGAATGTAAAATAGCAGCCAGAAGCCTTCTGGAACTGGATAGGTTCTATTAGCATACTCCCTGCACTGAAGTACAAGTAACCAACTCTTTGTACCGCTTTTACCTCCCCAGCTCTGCTGTAAAAAGCATCTCAGGAGGCAGAGACTAAGTAAAATTTTGCTATGTACACAGCATGCATTTAACAAAAAATAGATATTTTAAAAAAGATATATAAATATATACAGAACTGCAATACTGCTATTGCTACTTAATTGTTTTGCATAGTTACTACTTAAAGGCTTTGTAAAATACAATGATGCAGACTGCCAGCCTACCTGCCAGTGCTATAGCAGGAAGGTCCTCATTACTGATGCTCTGTACAGTTTGAAAAAATGGTACTGAACGCAAGAACCAAACTATAGAGTGATATTGTGTTCACATTTCTAGTTAGTTTTGTTTTGTACAGGCAGAAATGAATAAATTGTCTTTTATATTCTCCACCAGTACCATTGGCCTTTCTTATGTGGCTAAGGCACCTGATAGAGTGATACTATGGGTAATCATAGAACTGAGGAAGGAGGAGGCAGCACCAGGCAGGTAGACTAGTGTCCTAGAAAGTATAAATAGAGCGCTGCCATTATTACAGTTTGCTTTCAATTGTATGTTTTGCACAAATGTTGAAATGATGAGAATAAGATGAAAGATTCCATTCCAGGTATGTGAATGTATTTGATACATGCAATGTCATACATTCCCCATACATGCCTGCATTTTTATGGACATCACTTATATGAACCTATATTTATTCTTTTTTAATAAGGGTACCTACAAATCATGGAACCTCAAAGCAAAATTGTTATGAACCCCACCTCCAAAACTCAGAGTACCATATTTAGGGTTGTGCCTAAGTAAAATATGAACATAAAAAAATGGGTGTTTTTCATGCAAGATCAACAACAAATGAGTATAAAAGTTTGAGTGGGGTTGGAGGGAAGATGGAGATCTTTAAAGTATACCCACACAAAACGTAACATTATCCTTTAATGTTTTAGTAATTCTAAATTGTAAAATATTAGAACCCATAAATGCTTAAAAGCTGCAGAAAAATGCCTAAAATGATAAGTATATGACCAGAAAGTGATACCTAACAAATACCTAAATAATCAAATCATTTATATTTATACATTGAACTATTTCCTGATATATGAAATGCACTTTAAGGACACATTCATTTAATGATGTTGACTCAAGTATAAGACATTTGTATGGACACCAGGAAGATGGTCCTGTTCAAACAGAAATAGTATTTGCTGTATTAAATGTATTGTGGACACAGAAAAATGATATTCCAGAGAGATATGGGAGAGGGCCAGATTTATACAGAGCGGGGTCTGTGGTCTTAAAACAGAGATTTTATTAATATTCAAAGATAAATATGAAATGATTCAATTGAAAGATATTTTGGAGGTGGTAAAGTGGGGAGAATTGTTTCCCTGGACATAGCTAACTTTTTGTTCATTATTTCAACAAAAGACAAATTGACAGCTTGGAGTAACTGTAAAAATTTTGTTAATAATAGAAATACAGTTTATCTGAAGCTTAACTCTGGGAAACATGAAGAAATGCTTGCAGTGGGAGTCCTTGCACAATAAAAGGTTAAATGGGGTCCCAGTAAAAAGAACTTACCTTATTCCTTGCTAGTTCAGGCTTCCTTCTTTCATGTAACCAGTCCCCTAAAACTTTTTTCTACGGCTAATTGGTTGCAGGCTCTGACATCATCACATACCATGCAATTTCCCAGTATCACATACTAGCAATTCTGCACCTATTTATACATTGCCACAACCTGGAGCAACAGAAGAAAGGGGAAGGTGCTCTCTACTGGAGGAGCGAAAGGTGAGGAATTTGGCAGTGAAACCATAGTCTAAAAAATAAAATTATGCTCATTGTGCCTTTGCTTTACTATAATAGGATTCTCCCTAGTAAGGTCTCGACCATTCATAAAAAAAACTGCAGGCTGATCTTTTAAACTACATTTAGGTTCAAAAGAAACATCATTTACCCAGATCTTTGCTCTACACACACAAAGGCCAAGGTGCTCTCAATATTTTTCAATTCTACATGTCTGCCCCAGTCCCCTTACATCTTAATTTACACCATTTTTCAAAAAATTAGACAAATTAAAAATTATGGATTGCGTTTATACATCCCAACAGATTTCTATTGAGCTCTTCTCTATTACTGTGAGACAGAGATCTCGTTGTTCTCATGCTTTTTACTCAAAATGTATGGGAACAATGTAAAGAAAGATATCAATTACCATCTCCCTAATGAGTTTCTTCATGCACAACCCTTTGATTCCAGACAGCCTTACCTCCACAATGTCTCACCATGGTTAAACCTTTCTACCGTTAAACCTTTCTACCGTTCAGTGCAAACACTGAATCCTGAAATCATCCTTTTTACCTTTTAACTATAGTCACTATGTCTAGTTTGTCTGTAAATAGTTGAAAAAAAAGCCTCCCTTGTTCCCACATAATTTCACACAGCATGAAAAGAAGGCCCATCCACTAAAGGTTTGATTTCTAGTATTTATAAAAAAAAATCAAATGTAGACTATGCAGACTTTTTCAAACATGAGTAAAAAAATGAGAAGATATCCTAGGTAAAGAACTACCTTTAGAAAGCTGAAAGATAATTGAGGATTGAGCCACCAAACAGAAAGGGTTTTAAAAAAAACATGAATCTGACATTCACTGAAGCATTTCCTGGTGGGGCATCAACTACTGCCATTGAAACATATGGACCTGGAAGATTCTCTATCAGAGAATGTTTCAGTGAATACTATATCCACTGCTTTATATAAACACACCAAAGTCCTCTTCCATTGGTATTGTACCCAAGCTTATTAGGTTGTCTTATCTAGTTCACTGTCATGCCTAGATAAGTGTAATATACTTATCACACTGGATTACAAAGAAATACCTGTGGACTTCCTTACATATCTCCTGGGTATCCTAACTAGAAGTCTCTACTCTTCACTTCAGAAATGAAATTCTCATACACAGATGGTAAGTAAAGCTGCGTACACACCTGCAATTTTTCTCGTTGGAAAGGATCTTTCACGATCCTTTCCAACGAGAAAGGACTGCACGATGCATGAACGATGCTGTACATACAGCACCGTTCATGCTCTATGGAGAGGGGAGGGGGAGAGCGACGGAGCGGCACCCTGCTGCGCGCTCTCCCCTTCCCTTTCATTAGGATCGGTCGTCGTCCCTCGTCCATGGATCCGCCACGACTGTACACACGGCAGATTTTCGCCCGATAATTAGCCGATACCGATTATCGGGCGAGAAAAATTTGCCGTGTGTACGCAGCTTAAATGTCTTTTGACCCAGAAGTGAAAACAAATACATTTTCCATATCTGAATAAGTTGATAAAAAATGAGAAATATACAATTCTGTTGTCCTCTTTCACCTGTTTTTTGTCCACATAATTGTTGATCCTATTTTTCTTATTGTACTGTGTTTTCCTTCTTTCTCAAGTTTCCACTGTTCCCCTTTATATCTTCACAAATGTTTTCCAATACAGCATGGAAACTCACGCCATTCAATAAAAAAACTAAAATGAAAGGTGAGCTGTACAGATATGCTTTATACCTTTGTGATCACTTAATTATTGGTTATTATCATGGCCACAATATATGCAGGCTCCCTCTCTCTCTCTCTCAGAAGCCCATATGCACACCTGTAATAAAATGCATGGAATACTGTGCATATTCTCTGTTAATGTACTATTATTATTATCATGAATACAAATATGAAATTCTATATTTGTATGTTGTACTGAATACCTACAACCATAATCAAACAGGTTATTAAATAAAAAGTGTCAATCTTCAGGCAAACTGTGGTAAGTAAATTGACAGAGAGATTCTGATTTACGCAATATGGCTACTTTATAGATTATTTCCTTTACTATGCAGAGCTCTGGTGATGGAAGATAAGCAGGAAAAGGTTCCTAAAATTCTCTGTACACTCTGATATTCTAAAATTCAATTTAGTTCCCAAATTAAACATTTAGGCTGTCAATAAATGACCAGATAGTAAATCAGCAGAAACACTAAATTGGTATTACAGAATATTACCGACTCTACTCAAGCATGACTGTTCATATTATTTTCATGCTTGATTAACTTAAAATGTATAAGCCCATGATAATTTTTTCTTATTAAATAAATTTAACTAAATGAAGCAAGTTACTTTTTGATCTCAATTGAAACTTACAAGTTATGCAAATTTGTAAAAAGTTGTGCAAATCATATTTGAACAGTCTAGATGTACTGCAACTTATCTAGCTAAAGAAGAATTTTGCTGAGCTCAGATTAAGTTTAAATTTCAAGTCACATATGGTAACCCCAATCGAATTATTAAAAAAAGAATACTGATATTTTAGTCTTTTATAGTTCTCCAAATCAAACTCGGGAAGAATGAAAAGAAAAAAGTGACTCTGAGCATTCCTCATGCTTAGCAGGGCAACTTTGGACAGAAGTGGTTCTCTAAGTCAGGGGTGTCCAAACTTTTTGCAAAAAGGGCCAGATTTGGTGAGGTGAAAATGTGTGGGGGCCGACCACTAACCAGGATCAATGTGGGAGTGGTCAGCGTAGGTCCCGCACAGCACATGCCCACCAGGATGATGTAAGGGATTCCTTGTGCACAGAGTCCGTGTCAGTGCGGGCTTCATGCAGAGCATTTTCTTGGAATCAGAAAAGGGAGTGGTCAGTGCGGGTCCCGCACAGCACACGTCCTCTATAATGATGTAGGGGATTCCCTGTGATGACAGAGGCTGCGGGCCGGTGGAAATCTGAACATGGGCCGTACTTTGAACATGCCTGCTGACCGATCAGTTTTTAGTTCAAAGAACCTTCACAAATTTTAAAATAGGTTTAATATGACAATAGTTGTTGATGCACAGGGAATCATATACTTAACTGAATTCAATATTTCTTCACTCGCATAACTTTTTTTTAAATAGGACAGCTGTATATTAAACCTATTGCTGAGTGGTTGGTTCTGAATGTTATATGAATAGATATTAAAATCACATTATACACAGTGTCTCATAATTATATTAGAGTTTAAATATTAGTTAGTAATTTGTTTTTTTTTTACTTTTTTATTTTATTTATTAGTGCCAAAAATCTTTTTTTCAGTTTCTCTTTTTCCAATTTGTATGAAACTGTTTAATTGATGCTTACAAATAACAAACATGCTACAAAATAAACATATAGGTCAAAACATTAGACCAAATATAGACATATTTTTAAATCAATATAAATTATGACTAATATATTTAAAACAAGTTATAACAATATATATAAAAGAACATATATCTAAAACTGAAATATATAAAAACTGAAATATATCTAAAACAACTTCCAGTTGTTGCTTGTAACGTCAAATATTACATGAAAAAACAATTCTTTAAAAATAACTAACACAATTTCAGTAATAACTTCCAGACTGCAATAATGTTTGCTGCTAACAGCCAAAAAGTGTTCCCATTGAATTACTGACCTCCTATAGTTTGTTTGTCCTAGTGCAGCAGGGCTTAAAATGAAAGTAAACCCAGCAAATTGCAAAGGCATTGAATTTACATTGGTTACAGGTTCACAGTGAAAGATTTGAAGCAAAGACCCGGGTTACAATTACAAACCAATATTTGCTGTGCATGAAGTGTGGAGGAAAAGGGACATTATTTGTGTTTGGTTTTTCTGACTGCTATCAAGGAAGGGAGTAAAGTAAGATAAACCGTCTGCATTCCATTTTATCTGACATTTCACTATATGAATAACCAGACCACACAAGTTTGTTTCATAGGTATGGGTGCAGAGAAAGCTCCTGTGTGGTCTCACTAGCATTAGACTAATACGCCCTAATCAGCTTATTATTTTAAACCATGTTCTACACAGCTAAAAGCAGATCAGCTGCTCAAAATGGAAATCTAGCTACATTTATTTTCATACACTGAAATCTAATATCTTTCAAATAACATTGCTGCGGTTGCAAAGTGCGGCCATTGACAATTGTAACAAAATATTCTGTTTTATTAGTTTTAAGGTGAAATCCATTAGTAGACTGAAACTGCTTACTTTGTTACAAAAAAAATTGTTTTGATGAGAAATCTTAAGCTACTTCAGATAGTTGTGTTTGCTAGGGAAGGATATGGAAGGTATGACATTCTAACAAAAATGTGTGTGTAAAAGCTAGATTTCTATTATGTTTAAGTGGAACTAAACCGAAATACTCACCTGTCCCCAATCCCTCGCAGGAAGCCCCTCTATTTTTCTTTCTTATCATCCTGTAGATGATTTTCAGCCATCTTGATTGATTGGGCTAGAATGACGTAATGACGTAACAGGCGTGCAGGAATTTATTCATTCCTGGCACACGCAAGGAAAGCTGGTATTGGTAGGTATCCTGGAAAGCAAAGCTAAAGCTTCACATGTGCAGCTCAGGCTTTTGCCAGATACCCGGAGCAAACAGGCAGGTAGGAGGGGTTATTACAGAAGGGACATCAAATATCCCTTTCCTGCAACAATAACCTACCTAAATATATTTTTCTAAATTAGGAATTTTAGTTCTATTTTAACAATTCCTCCCCACAAACATAAATCTTTGTGGTTTCACAGTTCCCGACAACTTGTGTAAATAGGTAACAATTATAGGGTACCAGGAGAGTAAGGTGTTAGATTTACAGGGGGAGAATATTTTTTAAGGGTTCTGGAGACATTTGGGCGGATTTACTAAAGGAATATGGGCTGTTCACATAGCAAAGTGAATCAACCCCTTGCAAGTTTTGTTTTATTTAGCTTGCTAAAGGGGGTGAAGCTCCATCTAATCACATACAATCAAAAATAATATTTTTGAAAAAAATGCCTTGCATGTGATTAGGTGTTCTTTGCAAAGTGAACCACCACCTTCTCTAATCTAAGTGAATTATCCCTTGCAAGGTGTGAATTCACCCTGGTAAATGAGCAGCCTAAATTGCTTATGTAAATCACCCATATTCTGTTGCCTGCCATTGATTGCTAAGTGCGTGTGCATTTATAGTGGAAAATCAGGAATTTGCTGGGAAAAGAGGAAAGTGAATTAGTAAAGAGTGTTCACAGGTGTCATATGTTTAATGTGTTTCCTTGAAAAAATGTATTTACAGACCACTAAAGAGAACACACTGGAAACTGTCTCATTTTACTATGTGGGTGATTTACGAAAATTAAGTCAGGTTGTTCAATTAGAAAAGTCAACTGTTCACTTGCATGGGATACTGCACTAAGTGATTGTGGTGAAACATAAGTGTGGGGGCATAAGAAAGCCTAATATCTTAGTATGTAACTGTGCAAATAACAGGTCTTTGCATTCTCAATAACATTCTTAAAACTATTTTTTCTTTTAGTGAGAAGCTGTGATGGCAGAGGCACAAGCAAGTTTCACGTTGTTGTAATAATAATAATAATAATAATAGTATCACCGGACAGTATTATGCTAACCTGCTGGACCAGCTGAAGGAGGCAATTAAGATGAAACGCTGTGGAAAGTAGACCAAAGTGATCCTTTTTTTGCAGGACAATGCACCTGCACACACATCCAACGCTGTGGCTGCCAAATTATACACCCTGGATTTCCAATTGGTCCACCATGCCCCCTACTCACCTGACCTGGCCCCATCGGACTATTATCTGTTCCCGAATTTGAAGAAACACCTGAAGGGGCAACGTTTTGAGAACATTTCTGACGTCAAAGATGCTGCTCAGAGCTGGTTTGTGGCCCAACCCAAGGACTTTTATTTGAACTAGACTAGACTAGACTTGACTAGAAAAGCTGCAGCTATGCTGTACCAAGTGCATCAGTCTCAGAGGGGGAATATGTTGAATTAATGTGTTATTTCATAATTCTGGCTCTCTTCTTTCTAGGCAAAGCCAGGAACTTCTCAGTACCCCCTCAAACTTTACTTTGTTGAAGTGTACCTAAACTCAACATTTTTACTTTACATAGAAGGGTAGACAGGGTAGGCATCCACAGTGACTTGAACACTAGATTCTGTTTCTTGTCTCATCACAAACTGTATTGTTTAACTGCTATTACAAACATTTATACTTGCTTTGGATCTTTTTTTGTGCAACACTGAATGTATGCTCCAGCAATTGCTAGATTGAATTCCTCCATTCCTGAATGCATTGATTTTGGTGTCAATTTTATAATTTTTGTGGATTTTTTAACAGTTTGATACTGAATAAACTGAGATTGGTGAATGTCTGAATTTTTTTCTTTGTTTTAAGAACCCAGACAAAATTACTACTAAATACCTATAGAGTAATAATATTTCTGGTTTCAATAAAAACTTTCAACTAAATATTTGTATGCAGTGTTTTATTACCACAGATCAGAAAAACTATTCATCCGCCAGCCTCTGTTGAGACACCATGGGTACATTACCTAGGTGTGCATGCAGTGCATTTAATGAGAACCCTCCAAAGTGTCTTATATTGGTATATTTTCAGATATGGCTTGCAACCTTCTTCTTTCTTTCTGACTATAATTTCCTTGAATTACTTTTCTGTATGCTTTCATGGATTCCATAATGTAGATGAGATCCGCTAATTGCATATAACATTAGCAGTTTTTTATCTTTAATCACATAGCCCTATCTGTGTGTGTCAGCAGATATACACATGCATTCTGCAGGAAGATGACAGCATGTTCACAGTTCTCTTACACTAGTTACACACAGTTATATGCTCAAACACTATCACGCTGAGACCCTAAACACATGCCATGTGTGAAATGTGTGATGGCTGGTCTGTTTATGTATAGAAACTCCATCTTCTACCTGCAGAGTCTGCCTTCCACCCACTGTGGCCTTCAGCTAATGATAGCCAATTAAGCTTTATTTCTGCTAAAAGAACTTTGTACTTAAAAATAATTCAAGTAACTATGAAAAAATTAGTTTAAAACATGTAAACGAGGGAAATTGTAGATGCAAAAAATGTCAATAATTAGGCTGTGCTGTATAATAGATTGCGTTTCATAATTTAATAAGCTTAGTTAAAAGAAAAGTTCACAAGGCACCTTATGGTAAGAAAAGAAAATCAAAGGTTTGCTATGTGAGTATTAAAGAATATTAACAAATGTAATATATTCAATATAGTAACTTACTGTAAATTGAGCAGCAGAAAAGTCCTGAAAAAAACATTTTTTTAAATACATCCATTTAGAATGGTATTTTTGGTAATTTTCTTTATTTTTGCAACAGGTATGTTTTTAACAAAAACACTGTGTTACCTTCTAATATCCCCTGGGTCCAGTGGCATAGGTACTGGGCACACAATGGTCACACGTGCAGGTTGGAATCTTCAGCAGGGATGGTAGACTTTGATTTAATAAAACTCTCCTAGGCTGGAGAGAATACAATTTCACCAGTGAAGCTGGGTGATCTAACAAACCTGGGATGGATCTGGTCCAGGACTCAAAGCATTTGCTAGCAAATAGCAAATGGCATTGAAGAAATCCATTCCAGGTTTGCTGGATAACCCAGCCTCACTGGTGCAAGTTTATTCTCTCCAGCCTTGGAGAGCCTTAATGAATCAGGCCTATGGTGTTTGGTCAAGCTCAACTGTGGTCCCCTTTCCTATTCAAGTGAATAGGAGAGGTGATGAACGAATTTTTGCACGTGGCTGCAGCAGATCACGACGTGTTTCCCAAATCTGCATGTTGTTATTGGCTGCGTAGTTGTCATTTGAAAATTTGCACTGCAGTTGCAGCCACATGCAAATCTGTGGTTTGCGGCTACTGAGTACACAGCAGCACTGATCCTTAGCAGACATGCACAGGAAAAAAAAAACAGATTTATGCAGAACTCCCAACATTTTTCACAAGAGGAATACCTGTCAGCACAAAATTTTTAGTCAATGCATTTCGCTAGTTTTCCAAACCATGTAATAAATCATATAAAATGCATTTTACACTACTGTGTTTCCAGTATGCTTCTGTTCAAAATAACCAATAAAAAATTCAGGGGTGTATGGAGTGTTAATGCATGTTTTTTGCACAGCTCTTGGTATGAGATCTTAAAGAAGGACAAGTGAGGAAAAAGAGGGACATAGGAACTAAAATCAAAAACTGGGACAGGCTGATTAGATTTTGGAAGAGGGAATATCCTTCTACATATATGCCATGGGTCACCTGTGGGCAGTGATGACTTTTGACCAAGCACTGGGGACACCCATATAAACTTCTCATCATTTGCTGGTGGCAGTAGTTGCAGAGAAGTGGGGGGGTGGGGGCATAGTTCATTTTCCAGTACACTGGGACCCTCTGTAGCTATGCCACTCTCAATAGAGTTGAAAACCACAATTAAGCGATCACTTAAGTGTGTCTAATGTATTTTTCTATTTGTCCTAGTGACCATCAAGAGGAAAAAGAAATTAAAATCATAGGCTGTCCCCAGAACAGGTGAGAGTATCTTACAAAGGATTCAACTATGTAAGAATAATTCACCTCCACATAAAATCTGATGGGATGCACCTGGAAATTTGTGCCAAAATACATCCTTGCCAAGCAAGTATTTGACAATATAAATGTTGTGCACTTGTTAAGGTAATTAGCAGGCAGCATTCCAAATTGTGCTGAACCACCTAATCCTCTTTGCCCCAGAGGCCATCTCTGCCCACTGGATCCAGAAAAAGCCTTCTGCCAACCCAACCACCACCAGAAGTTCCAGGAAACTAGCTCTGCCTCAGGAGTGGAGCACTAAATTGTTTAGGGCATTGTCACACACAGAGAAAAGCTAAAACATTACCCAGAATGCCCGATCTCACTTTTATATATACAGACAGTATTGACAGCCCAGTACCAATATAAATATAGTTATACTTTGGGGACACTAGTGGCACGTCAAAGTGATTGCTACTGTAACCAGTGGTCGGCATAATTTACAAATGGTTTGATTTACAAGATTTTGTTACAGATTTCAGTCTGGTCACATAACTATAAATTGTTACTCCCACTCCCTATGCAGCTTATTTAAACATTTATTTTAAAAAACATGATTGTGTCACAAGTTGTTCTGCAATCTGAATGCTCCCTATTTCTTCCTGAGATTACAAAAATGTCCAGATCCCCGACCTCCTCTCTACCACCACGGAGCTCTTTTCTGCTCTTACTAGTGGACTCCTCCCCCTCCTTTACCCTCAATGAAATTATGTAATCTAAAAGTTTAACTAACAATCTTAAAAAGAGCCATAGCATAAGTTTGAGATCTTCATTAAAAAAAATTTCATACACAGGTCTTATACCACATTATCGCCACAACAATCGATCTATAAGGGGAAAGTGGAGTGGTATCAATATAGGCAAACAAGAAATATACCCAACCAACTTGTAGCAACTATACTGACAATATAAGGGACTTTTAAATAATACTGTTACAAAAATGAGTAGTAATGAGGTCTCTGTAGGCTCCACCATGGCTCCAGGCCCTATAGCAAGATCTGTGTTGTTCCCTATGCCACTGTGCTCAATCACATGCATGCCAAAATGTTGCCGTACTTTATGTTGCCAAAAAATTCAGAGTAAAAGCAATGTTGGTTGGATTGGACAAGTAATCGAAGTCTGGAATCGGTGTCTGACCTTTATAGCTCTTTACTCTACCTGGCAATGACCAGATGGGCTATGACAGGTATGGTAGGTCAATCCAGACACCACAGCTGTCATTGTCTGGCATTCCACTATCCACTGTACCTGACAATGACAAGTAGAGTAATGTGGGATCAGAACTCGGATTGTTTAAGTTACTAGTTCCAATAAGAGGTCAAAGCTTCAATCACTGTGGGATTCAACTACAACTAGTAGGATCCATCCACCACAACCACAAAGTAGTGTACAACACATTCCAAGATAATATAAAATATAGGAGAGTGTGCTCTTTCAAAGGAATGCATAACATAATAATTCAGATTATCTGAAACACCATAAATCTGCTCTCAGCTTGTGTCTTTCTTATTGAATTTACTGAATGAAAATGCTAGAAGATTAGTCATGTCCTATTATAATTTAGGTTTTATAGTAGTACTCTTACTAATAATTGTATATTTCCTATGGAAAAAAATAAAGCATTACAAATTTATGGTGCAGCTCAATCTTCCAATTTACATTTCAACACAGTTGTTGGTATTTAAAAAAAAAACAACATATAAAAACATTAAAAAAAGCATAACTACTGAAGCAGCTGCCTAGCAACCGAATTAGTCAGCTTGTGATCTTCTGCCTTTTGACTTGCATTTGACTTTTTTACGGGTGTTTTGCATAAAAATATGTGCCACTGTCTGTCCTCTTTATTGCTTCATTATACTCTTCTAGAAAAAAATAAAATTTGATACATCAAAAATATTACAAAGTATGTTCTGAAAGCCATTCTATGGTAAGGATTTGTTTATTCATCTATGTGTGTCGTATATATATCAGTTACTTTTCTTTTCATGCCATTTTTCATTTTGCCTGTTGTGCTTAAGTAAAACACTATATCCTAAAATAAATAGATGCAGCAAAGACCAGAGGAGCAATGGTGGGAAGGGTAAACCTGGTGGCTTAGACAAAGGCGCATTTTAGTGATTTGCTCAATGGAGAGATGTCAGAACTAGTCAGCCAGACAGAATTTTAAATATTTTTCTGTTTTTTTGATAGGATCTCTTAGTTTGCAAATTGACTGTTGTTCCCTGTTTTGGGAAGATTTCTCAAAAGACAAAGAGAAAAACAGACAATCTGAAGTGAGGTGTATTGCCTTGGGTCAGATGCCAATGTTTAAACAGGAGTGATTTCCCAATCTGTCACAGTGTTCTTCACTAATAGACAGGCCCGCATTTAGTCTTGGGAGGCTATTTGCACTGTCCCAGCACTCAGTTGCCCCCAAGCATGCAAGGAAATATCTCTGGGGTACAAGAATTGGCAAATGACCGATAACCTAGACAACAGGACCTCAGTGTTGGCAAAGGCTAACAAAATTCCAAATGGTTAGGTGACAGTAGTTCAGAAAATAGAGCCAAGGGCATACACCAAAAAAGCGACTAGGCAGGAGAGGTATCCTCATGACAATCTCATATACATGAGATCATCATAAGGCCTATGTCAGGACAAGGTAATGGCTTATGGGGAACCTGTGCTGATAAACATATATTTAAACAATTATACCAAAACATACTGTTATGTGAACAGTTTTGTTAAATCTGAAATCGAAAACAATTTTTATTTTTTAATGTACAAAATTTCAAATGTGATATTTACCAGTGCTGAATATATCAGGTCTTTTTGAATCTCTCATTATTTTTTATTTTTATATTTTGATTGTAAATACTTTTATAGTAGCCTATTTATAAGATCAGAAAGTCTGAAGGTTATCTATATATTTATGTCAACATTCTTAATTTACTTTTTATTATAGCAAAATTCCAAAAATAAATTTTATATCAGCATTTAATAAGAGCTGCATGCAGCTTTACATTTTATTAATGTGACATGCAAAAAGTAATTTCCATTCAATTAATGTATTTGATTTCCTCTGGGATATTATTAATCTGAAAATGTACTCATATGGCCAGTGTTGCATCATCAAAATCTTCTTACTGGCCTGACAACACATGTGCTCCATAAATGTCTAACACTATTAGCCCCATATTTCATTGTGCATGTTTTAATTATAATTCTAATACAAACCAAATACTTTGCTGAATACTACACTTTTACAAATCTTTGACTTTACGGTATGATATCAAAAACATCAAAGGATGGGACTTTAACGGCAGTTGAATATCATAAAATATCATATTTTATATACATCATTTTAAAAAAGTTTGTATTTAAAATCATACATGCCTCTTCTCATTGTGAAAATTCAGGGAAAGTTAAATGCCATCATAACATACATAAGCTGAATACATTGTACACATTACATATGTAGGGATCTCTCACTTATGATTGAACTCTCTTAGGGACGGTGGCAGTGTTAGAAGTAAAATTGAAATCGGGCAATGGAATATAAAGTTTACTGTATGATAGTTATAAAGTTACTATTAAAAGATAAAACAAAAAATAATCACGTTAAAATCAATAAGAAATGCAAATTAATTAGCAAAAAATGCATTTAAAGAATGCCTTGGATGAGGAAAGGAAGTTACAAAGAATTACAAGGTTTTAAAAGTACTTTTGTAATATGCCTGGTTAAAGGCATACAATGGGGAATGGAATATGGAGAGTAATGCAAATAAAAGAAATGAATGCATATGCACAGAAAACCAGAAAAAAAATACTTAACCTTTAATTCAGAATTACAGTTGGTGCCAAGTGACTCTGTCTTCCGTCTTGTATTTTATTTTGTATATATTTAATGCTGATGTTACCATATTTATGCTCTGGCACACAATTGCGTACAGATAATGTATATATAACTATATACCAGTGTTGCTTGTTCCACTCCTTTCTTTAGCCCCCCTAGCGGTCTATTTCCGTCCAAATTTCCATGAAAAAAGCTGTACAATGTTTTGCATGCAAATTTATTTTTCATTGTAGGCTGTAATTCTTAGGCATAACTCACTGATACTTAATAAATGTAACACATTTAATAATAAACTTTAACAAAACACAAACACAAATCTGTTAAAAAAATGAAAAAATCTTTAAACATGTAATGTAACTGTATAGTAGCATAGATAATATATATATAATATATATATATAATAATTATTAGCTATTTTGTATTGAATTCAATACAAAATGTTTTAAATTTCCTGCCCATCCTCCCGCCCTCACCGACACATGCACCGACATCACTGGGAAACCCCGGAGATCGCCACTGCATTGTGCAGCTGGAAATCGGAGGAGCATGACTTGTCCCCAGGACCTCCAGGGACCAGCAGGACGCCAGGGAACACCGAGGGAACAAGGAAAAATTTTTTTTTAAATTAAAGGCCACCCTGAGTGTGACTTAAGAATAGTTTGAGTGTGACTTATAGGAATACGGCTTTTTGCCTGGAAAATCCACCCTGAGTCACACTCGGGTATACTGCTAGGGGGGTTAAGATAAACAATTTATTCTTTAGGTATAATATATTAAAGCTCTTCAAGACTGGAGAAGAGAGAATATCATAGGTGAACCTGGGCGATCCAACAAACCTGGAATAGAACTGGTCCAGTACTGAAAACATTTGCCATCTAATGGCAAATTATTTTAAGAAATCCCTAACAGAGTTGATGGATAATCCAAGTTCCCCCATGTAGTCTCTTTTTTCTTGGAGAGCTTTAATAAATCAGATACACTGTTTGAAGTTGTGAATTTTCTAAACTATACTTTTTGTAAATAAAAATAACCTTAATATGGCAATACTGTGAAGATTAGCAATATGAAGTACAGTATATAGCATACTACACATTATTTAAAATGGAGTATGTAATATACTGTGCAGATCTCCAGTATGTAACAGCCAATACAGTGTTCGAAAAGGAGCAGACAAGAAGAGATTTGGTGTTCATCTTCATGTCTGTGTCAAGTTTGACCTGAACATCTGTTGTTCCACGACTGAATTCTGCACCTAAT
>NC_092861.1:24064921-24067023 GCF_032062135.1 Pyxicephalus adspersus
TTAGAGTTTATGTAATGTTCTTGGAAAAAGAAATGTTTGTTGAATAACTATTTTAGCCAGACTTCATTTGATGATTTTTTACATTTATAGGTTGGTTAAGAATTTTTATTTCTGAAGCCTAAGTGTCAATTAGCCAATCTACAATAACTTCAAATAGAACTTGTTAAAGCAGTGTTTCTCAACCAGGGTTCCGAGGGACCCTAGAGTTCTTTCAGAGATTGCTATCCTTGAGCAATGAGCAATTTGTACCTCTCAGGTCAGTTTAACTGATACCAATTATCTTTTAGGCTACCTGTAAGGGTGACAGATCCCCCCACTGGTCAGCAAAATAAGAAGCATTTTTCATACTGACCAGTACGCTAACACACTATGAGCGGTGGATATAGTAAATATAGCAGGGGTTCCCTGTAGACCTGAAAGTTAAAGGAAGGGTTCCCCCATATTACAAAGGTTGTAAAAAAATGTGTTATCTTTTAGGGGGGCAGTCTTCCCAATAACCAGCAGTGTACGAGGCATTCTTCCTACTGCCCACCACACTAATATATTGTGAGTTGTGGCTATAGTAATTATAGCAGGGGTTCCCTGAAGACCTTAAAGTTATTTCAAGAGTTCCCCAATGTTAAAATAGTCAAGAAACACTGAGTTAAAGTGCATAAAAAAATGAAAACTTTTGGCTATTTTTAAAGTAGGGACGGGTAGCAACATGGTCAGGTTTTTCTTGTAATCTGCATTCCATCTGTATTCATCCCATGGACTACTTGTTGTGTTGACATCTGCCTTTCAGTGGTTTTCCCTGGCTTTAGAAAAAAAACTGTTTCCTTTTTTTTTTGTTTGTGTATCTGGAAAGAAACTCCGCACAAGGGGATGGCAAAAAAAAAAAAAAAAAAGGTTCTTTCCAAAAGTAAAAAAAAAAAGCTACCTTTAGGTATAAGGTAAGCTTTTATTATATTCAATAAGTAGGTTTGGTTCTATTTTAAGTATTTATTTAGCTGGTTGAATCACTTCTTCACTGTTTATATATCTTGGGATTCTGGTGGCTAGAAGTTTCCAGCTGCACCCACTTTTTCATGATATGGTCATTTCATGGAGATGGGACTTCACAGCAAATGAGGGGCTGGGTTTCCATCCAAAAATAAATGGACCTATTAGGCTTCAATTGTTCATTTTTCTGAGTAATACAGTTTCCTAATAGGAGAAAATCTGCTGACCTAGCCTGAAGCTGTATATAAATATAAAGACATAAGATATATATTGTGTACTTAAATATTTAGTTTAAAATCATTATAGTAGTTGATATTACTTCTCTGTTTACATTTTATTTGCATGCCCCAAGGACTGTATCTTTAATGTCTTATGCATAATCACATCATCCAGGTTCTGGTCCCTTTTACATATTTATAACTTCAGGTGATATTTTATGAACACAATTATTCTAAGCACCAAGCAGTGTCTCATATAGAGTTAATAGAGATCTCTTTATGAGAAATAGAATCTTTAGGGTTGAATTGTGCAATAAAATGTTAATATGTTAAATGCAGACAGTTCTTTCGCCCTCATAAAATTATGAGTATATATTCTCCAGATTATCATTAAGATTGCTCTATTTATAAAAAGACATCATATACACTAACTATATGCAATAAATTAAAAGCTATTGCAAATAGGGCCCAATGTACCATTTTTGCAATATAAGAGAATTAAGAAAATCACAGCATAAACTAATAAATAACTTGGGGAATATATCATTTGAAAGGAACGAGGAAGACCAGGGGGAAGGGCGATAAAGCGGTGCAAAATAAACTACTAATTTTTAGGTTTTTACCTTTATATTATATCTTCTCAATGCTGGGTAAAATCTGTGGCTACTTTTTCTAAAGCCCTATGGAGGCATGGAAAGAGACTTACGGTATAAAAAGGCTTTAGGCCCCTTTCAGACTCGTAGTTGAAAACCATGCTGTTAGCAATTCCCAGCCAGTTTGATAACTACTATGTGGTTGAGTGCAGTTGCAGTGCAGCTCTTCCTCCAAAAATGGAAAATCAACCACAGCCAGAAGCGTTTTCCAAGATCCGCCATAACTAAAACCAAAGCTGCATTCAAATAC
>NC_092861.1:24070449-24131422 GCF_032062135.1 Pyxicephalus adspersus
ACTGATAACTGGATAACTGAAGTGAAGATCTGCACAATTCTTGTGTGAAGAATCCCTAAAATTATCATTTATGATTTATCAAAAATATTCAGCTTCATTCAGCATTATTTACACGTAGACCAGCTTATAGACATCGGGTATGTAGTCTTCCATGAAAGAAGCTAAAGAGATGCAATTATTTGTTGTATCGATCTTCCACTGTATAGCAGCACAGTCAGAGGTGATCAAGCTAGTCTGTCCTCTGCTCAGGAACTTTTCAGCATCTCCAGTTTTCCTTTAGACATGTAATGTTTGATGCTGAGATGTGTCTGTCTCAGCATCCCTGCCAAACAATGTTGCCTGTGAGCACCTGAAAGGCATTAGAAAGTAAATGTGCTGCAGCTAATTAGTTCCTGCCCACAGCCATTTTTTTACATCGGGTACCACTCAAATAAGACTGTGAGCTCCGGAGGGACAGTGAGTGACATGACTATGAATTTTTTAAAGTCTATATAATGAGCTATATAAATATTAGTAATAATAACAATAACAATTATAAATAAATAAAGGTCTCAGTCATTAGTTTCTATAGTAGTAAGCTTGTCTTCCCTGCTTATGGTTCAATCTTCTGCTAGAGAACCTGTTGCCGACTCTAGTTTCCTGTTTCCTGACCTAGTGATTGCTAGCTCCCTGGACTGATGGTTGCCCATGACCATTACTCTGCTCTGTCCTAACCCCTCTGATACCTTGATGCCTGACTACTACCTTTGTATGACCACTGGTACTTCTTTCTTGGACTTGATCTTTGATGGGCTTTCCAGTACTGTTGTATATTTGTGAACTTCTAGTTATTGACCTTGGACAGGCTCACTTTGTGATTAGTTCTGTAAATATACTGAATATAGAATAAATTTAAATTTAATTTTGTATACATAGGCATATCTAGTTTAATTTTGCTTAATTTTTATGTTTTATTAGTTTTATGAGGTTATGACTTTTGTCTGTGTGGCAAAACAATGTTGCAAGAAAAGGTGCAACTGATATTATTTGCAGATGGGTAGGAACACCTCATGGTCAGATTAGAACAAAGATTTTTAAAGATGATTTCAAGGTAAGGATTTGGAAATTTGTGGAATTATTTTGTTATCCACACATGCACATTACTGTGAGCACATATCCATGCAGCAGAGCCTGAATGGAATCAAGTGCGGGCTCTCCTAATTTGAATGATGTTCAGAGGCATACAGGAGGCTGTTAATAAGACACATTCAACTGTAGACACTAGTTGCATATAGAAATACAATAAACAATTTTACATAGTTTAATGAAATCAAACCTAAAACTTTTTTTGTCACTGTATTTCTCCCAGTCAATGCCCCATCACCCTCTAATTACAGTTATATCACCATCATCTTTTGCTGAGCTTGGTTTTGTAAATGCAGAGCCAGATACAAATTATGCATAGGTGCTTTCGGTAGAGCGGTCCCCTAGTATCTTCTTTCATGTCATCAGTTCTTCTAGTAATGCTCTATGGTGATACAGCAAATTGGTTGACAAGGCAACATCATAGGATGAGAAGTAAAGTGAGATCAAAAAGTCTCCTTGTCAAATTTAATATAAGGAATTTATTAGGATCTTAGCAGCCCTAACATCTCAGGTAGACAGAACAGTGTAGAAGCATAAATCATTAAAAATTCAATAAAAAGTACCCATGATTTAATTATTTTGGGGAATGAAAGAAATCATATTATGGTGTTTTTGGCTTTGAGTTTTGCTTTGAAACATTTGATTTACCCAGGTGCAATATTATACTGACATTATTATTATTATTTTGTGCATATATATATATATATATATATATATATATATATACACACCTGGATTTACATAAAGGCAATCATTACAAAGATTTGTTCATTGGCAAACATTTGGTCCATGCCCTTTAACGCCTCAATAGTCCTCTAAACATCACCCATTCATATTTTCAAGTGTATTGTGAAATAAACTTTTGGGTGCTGTAGATTCTAGACTTTACATTGGATATTTTGGACCTGTGAACCAGATCCAATACCTGGGCAGTAATAAATTGTCACATGGTGCTGTCTACTAGTCCACTCTACAGTAAAAACTTCAATACATGCATACATTTAAATATACCATAATTCCTAAATCTATTCTTTAAGGCTAAGACGAATATAAAATGTTATAAGGGTTAATTACATTTTATCTCATTTTAGATTTTGCATGGATAAACATTTTCATTATGCAGATGGGATGAATATTTATGCCTAATGAGTTACTTTTTGACAGATTCTAAAATAAGTTAATAAGCATTCAGAGAAAG
Source organism: Pyxicephalus adspersus (assembly GCF_032062135.1). Taxonomy (NCBI): domain Eukaryota; kingdom Metazoa; phylum Chordata; class Amphibia; order Anura; family Pyxicephalidae; genus Pyxicephalus; species Pyxicephalus adspersus. Next base: position 24,072,773 of record NC_092861.1, read on the forward strand.
GTTAGTATTAATTATATTTCAGTCACATGTTATCCCAAGAGTGAAAGATATTGGTATTTGCATCCCGATTTCTAAGCCGGTCTTGTTCACAAGCGCCTGTGTCTGGATGTACACTTTCATTGTGGTTCAGCCATCCTAATCATTCTCAAAGGCCTCTTATCATAATATGTCACAGGCTGAAAAAACGCTTCCATATCAGTCAGTAAAAAGCAGAGGTATTTGCTAACAAGATAGTGGAATGGCAATGGAATGAAGAGTAACCGATACACTGAATGCAAAGTAGTTAAACCCACTGCAGGGCAGCTTTAGACTTAGTAGTGCTAAACATCCAGCGATCCTGTCCGGAAGACTGATTTTACGTCACCCTATGAGAGATCTAACTGCAATGAGGCCATAAGAACTATTCCCACATATTAAAAATGTCAAATGGAAGCAGATGGAGAAATAGAGTATTGCCTACTGTATTAATAATAAACTCTTAATTTGTAAACTGCTGTAAGTATTCATATAATATATCCCATGGCCCTTGCATCACTTTAAGGTATGCTGTTATCTGGGTAGTTTAATTAAAAGTGCTGTCTATTATTCTTATTATGACCTGTAAAAATAAAAAATTTTCTTTCATACTCATGACTGGTAAATGGAGGGAAAAACTTTCCTCAATCACCAAAGAATAAATGGAGTTATTTGCATTTACAGATTAGATGGTAGAAATTTGTTCCCCAACTTGCAGTACTAAAGTTTTAGATTTATTCCTTTAGCAGCGCTTTATCTGCATTACAATTTATTTATGTGGTTCTGTCTCTGCCTGATTTAAATTAAATTTACATTGGGGACACTTCCACCTGAAAAGGTCTCTACAATAAATGACTAAACTAGGAATTCAACAAATTAAATGAATGCAGCACTGTATCATCTAGTCATTTCTGTAAACTGTGGTCCCTAGCTCTAATCTATGAGAGTTTCCATCCTGGGGCATATTAAATAAAAAAAGTTACAGGTACACCTAAAGTCAGGAATTACTCCACATGACAACGCATAGCTGACACACAGCTGGCCCAGCACAGCACATAGCAGCGGAAGACCTCCAGTATGTTCCTGCAGCAAATGTAGCAAACAGAACAAATTGCTTTTTAAAGCAAGGCACGCATAGGAAGGACTATTCACAGGCTAAAGAATAAAAACATATCCCATCACACATATTAGCTAGTCAGTAAAAAAACACTGTTTTGCACAATTTGCATTAAAAACAGGGGCTTTTGTTGCATACATCTGCAAATATATTTAGAAGCAATCCAACAATTTAATGTGTCATCTATCAGCAAATGTTAACTTCTGCTATTGGTATTCTACAAACATTGTTTGATAAAGGGCATTTATAAGAACAGTGAAGCAACTATTATAGGTAAAACTGAAATGCCATATGTTTCTCCTTTGCACCACAATGACAGGCGTAAAACCCATTGGGAGATGATATTTCAAGCATCCTATACAACCTGGACTTTGATTTAAATTCTGATACATCCTCCGGGATAGTACAAATATATGAACATTGTAGGGCATCCAGAATACATGGAGGTGCTGAACACATACCATCTGCTAAGTTACCCTTTCATTTGTAACAAAGGCTCTTGGATAGTTTGCAATTCTGCAGATTGCTCTTAATTTAATGGGTGCCAATGGATCTAAAATAAATTACTACAGTACAATTCCATATGTTGTATAGTTCATTGGATGCATGACTGGTGGTAAGCTATGTTTACTTCTAGTCGTCACTCATGGATGCTTCATACATATTTAAACAAATTGAAAATAGACAAATTAATCATTATACAGTACATTTTTCATTTTAAATATGCCTTCATTAAATAGTTTGTTCTATTAGAAAATAAATAATGGAAAAAAAAATAACCCAAGAGTATCATAAACCTAATTTATTTGTAATTTTGTGATTCAGTTTAAAATGTGAATTCTTTTAACTTTTATGCATAGACACTTGTAACTCTTTATAAAATAATGTCATGGTCCTGTACACATAGAATGAAATTTCAAGAGACACTGTGGTAATAAAGCCAGGCATCACCAGAGAAACAATTGTAACACCAGCAGTTTCTCTCTCCAGTGTAAAGCTACAAAAATAAATTTGTCACATTGATATATCCAAGGATTGGCAGCACATACAGAGTTTTCATGTGGCATTATACAGATCTTTAAAGCACAGGTCAATTACACTAACGTTTTCCTTCTCCATCTCCCTATTAACAGCCTATTGCCAGTCAAAACACCAGAAACCATCTTCATTAATACTTGCTGGCCAGTCCCGGTTTTACCAAGAATTTTATGTCATCCGCTGTGCTAATGATAAACAGGAATAGGTGTGAATTATGAATAAGGATGTATTGCTCAGTGACTTATTTTCGCCTCAACCCCATTGATAGTAACAATATCCCGATTTCTCTTCCCTTTTCCTCACAATCCCCCTCACAAGTCAACAATTAAATCTTGGAAAGAAACAGAAATATGTATCCAGTCATCAACTTGTCTTTCAGATGAAGGTAGATCAGGCCAAGCTGCCAGTGTTGCAATGAGTGCAATGCTAGCTAACTCCGCAGGTTTGAGGAAACCCATTATGTCAACTTGGTTTAATGAGGCATACTTTGCTGCTTTTTTTTGCAAATAATGAGATCACTGGACTATATGCTCACATGGGTGGAAATGTGTTGTCTCTGGAATCTCTACTACTAACACATGAAGCAGGATTTTTAATCAAAATAACAACATGCCTTTTATGCCTATGTGGGAAGTGGTGCTTGGAACACAAATTCCAAATCGGTTGAGAAATCCAACCATCTTGGAATTCACATTTTGGAAGATGGAGTTCATATTTTTTAATGATCCATAGTATACCTAGTTATATTATGGTTTAGCCAATACAGCCAATGGATGAGGACTGCTGGGCACATATGGTCTCTTTCGGCAACCTGTGTAACAGTGATAATGCCATAAAACTTTTGGTGAGGCAAGGACAGGGCAGAATCACTGGGTAATATTTTGATGAAAGCTACAGATTATCATAAAAATTACAATAACATTTTAAAGCTTTTAATATATTAGTTATATAATTATTATGTACTTAATGTGTTTTTATACCCAAAACCTTCTATATTTTTACTAGAATGGGGAAGAGTTGGAACCTCTCATGTTTTGAGGGTGCGGTTGGAGAAATTCCCTCACTTCCTATTCAGTAAGAGGTTGTTTCCAGAGAATGAGCTTTGGACAGCTTCCAAATTCCCTAATTCTATCTAAATCTAAAAATTAGTTTAAGTTTAGATACAAAGATAAAGATACAAAGATAAAGATAAAAAGGAGTAGCCCATGAGAGGGCTTAGCATTAAATACAGTCAGGCTGATTCATCAAACCAAATCGGAAGCTCGACGCGCGCATGTATTCGCAATACGGAATCAGAGCCCTAAAATAAATTTATCGACCAAATCCAAGGCGCTGGCGTACTCGCATGGAAGTCATCAACTGAAGCGATCTCTCCAATGGATATGCGCAACCCTGGCAATTTAACACTGGCAGGCTTGCATTAAAATCACTGTTCCCCTAAAAAAGCATTCTTTCTAATGGCACACATATTACCCTTAGCCCTAAAAAAAATTTATCTAAATATACATACATATATATGTATATATTTATATATATATATATATATATATATATATTTATATATATATAAACACACACATACATACATACATACACACACACACATATACACACACATATAGAAAATACTTTTAACATTAAATCCTCCTCAACTTTATTTTATTTTTTTATTTAATTGAATATCTGTTTACTGGTGTACAAATCTAAAGGATCCTATCAATAAATGATTATGGAATGTCCGATTGGAAAAAAAAAAAAAGAACAGCCAATTTTAACAGACTCCATTTGATACTTTGCTTACCCTTTAGCACAATAGCTTCTTTTTTTTACCTTTGAATGTTTTAATGACCATTTTGCAGTTTTGAAGTCAATGTTAATGCTATGTTATTGTGTTTGTGGCCATATTGTTTGATTGCAAAATTCTGCCTTTATTACCACTTTTCAATGTTTGTCCTGCATAAATATTTTCTAATCCAGTTTTCCACCCTTGATAGGGCCAAATTGCATATTGCAAATTGCAAATATTGGTTTGGTAAGTATTTTGTGAATGCAATATTTGTTTGGGCCATTTTTAAACTATTTTGGCTTTACATGGAAGTGTGGGTTTACCTGTGTTTTGTTTGTTCTTTTTAATGTTTTTGTCATTTTGTGTAAATTTAGCAATGTGATGTGTGATTTTTTTTTAATGTTTTTTTTATTTATATTTTAATGTGACCTTTTAGCAAATGTTTCTTTTGAAAAAAGTTGTTTGTAAAATGTTGTTTGTTTTTGGGGGGTTTGTTGTTATGTGATCTCCTTTTAATCTCTCAGGACATACAGTTTAAAAAGTCAATTGTGATTGTTTTTAAGCTGTTCCTTTCTCTGAATTGTTTGAAAGGCTAAAAACTGCACAATTGTCTTGTTAAAACTCAGTTGTTTGATGTGCATAGTTGTGCGCCAAACTTCAGGAGCATGTAGCTCATAGTTATGTGCAAAGGGGGACCCGCTATGTGCGCGTGAACTGTGTTTTATCATTTGAAAAATGCACCACACTTTTGCACAGTCCTCATTAAGGTAAGTTTGTATTTTTTTGTGTATATTGCATGTTTTGCTTCATATGCACTCATGTATGTATAGACATGAGTGCACATAAAGCCAAACGTGTGTGTACATATACATAGAAAAGAGAAATTACAAGAAGAAATAGGCAAAGAGGGCTTTTTGGACCATATTGGTTCACATTGCAAAGATTGCCTATTCCTTCCTACGATTTCGGATATCATGGGCTTGGATACAAGCAACATTCATGAAGGATATTGCTTCTGGTTAAAAGAAGGAATCCACCTTTATGTGCTTCCACTACCAAGCTGAGGGGAGTAAGTCAATATATATATAGTGGGCCAAGATCTAAAATGCCATTCAAACCTGCAGAAACATCCTAAAGGGATGGAAAAGCAAGAAAATCTTTGGCTCAAAGTGGATTTGGCCCTGGAACTTTCATATACTAGTACTATTTGTTTTGTGTAAACACCTAAATAATGCATACACTCCACTATTTATCAGCATTAAGTTAAGTAACAACACAACATCTGTTCATTTCTAAGAGTGCCTGACCCTGCTTGTGAGCTTGGCAATCAATGAGCTTTGATGTGCTTGGAACCTGGACCTCCTTCCATCACCATCAGGTGTGTTAGAATGAGTATGCAACTCAGCTGGACAACTAATTCACAACCAGTTTGGACAGCAAATGCAAGTGTGCTTGTATACAATAGTGCTATGATCAGGCAGCACAGCACAATGACAACAAACCTATAACACAACTACAAATGAACACAGGAGTTGTGTGGGGACAAATCAACCTGAGTGCAAATGTCAGAATATAAAAAAAACAAAAACAAAAAAAATAAAATAAATAAAACCATGACAATTTATTTAGAAAAGGACTATATACATAATACATTCAAATACCAATATGGGACAATGAGACAAAGGCAACAAGGGGGGTCAAGTAGCACTTTGGAGTGGAAACCATGCAGACATTTGTACTCAATACTTGTGGAAAAAATGACAAAACATTGCTGAAGAATTGCTAAACTACAGAAACTCACATTACAAACCAGGCACAAAAACATTGCAGCGACAGATGAAACTAACAATAATGAGGATTACAAAAAAATCACATCAATGCATTACATCCAAGCAAACCTACTTAATTACCGCCCAAACTTTTTTTGCAATTCAATTAATGTTTGATTGACAAAGCTGTGAAGGATGTCAGGAAGTATAACCAATGGAGGAGCTGGACTGCAGAAAATATCTGTAAGGAGAATTAACTGTCCTGGGCAGATGATGGTCTGGCTGTACATGTAGTGACCTCTTTGAGGTCTTCAGTTCTGGCAAGTCTTCTTCAACCTAGATGTGGTGATGAGAATCCTATATCTCTTTGCACCAAAGCATCAAAAGCTCTGCTTGATGTTGAAACAGATTTTGTTGCACTTCACCCCAATTCTAGTAATTTCCCCCAAAGGGCTTTTTTCTGTTGCTAGATGTCTGATGGCTAAAATCATTCAACTTAGATCGTCCTGCACCCCTCACCATTGTTCCTTAGCCTTTGACTAAACAGTGGAAGGCAAAGATGTACAGTAATAAAATTTTTGTGCCACCCTGTTTTCTCTTTCTATCAACACGCTCTTTGCCAGCACATGGACTGATTTGCTTCTTGCACTGCTTCTTCATCTCACACTCCAGCTTTACCCTACAGGGGCCGCAAAAGGTTCTGATACCTACTTGGGCAGCACGTTTACTCAGAGGTTAGCACTCTGGGCTTGCAGCAAAAAAGTACCAGGTTCAAAATCAGCCAGAACTGCATGTTCTTCCTGTGTTTGCATGTGTTTCCTTCGGGTACTCCGGTTTCCTCCCACATTCCGAAAAGTTTAAGTTAGGTAATTGGCTTACCCTCCAAATTCACCTTGGACTGTGTTATTGCTATATGACTATAGTTGGGACATTACATTGTGAGCCCTTTGAGGGACAGCTAGTGATATGACTATGGGCATTGTAAAGCAATTCGTAATATGTTGGTGCTACTAACATCTCTTGTATTATTTTTTTTTTTAACACAGTTGCATTAACTGTACTCAAATGGCTCACACTAATTTTTGGCTATCCAGTTATTTGACAGGCTATTGTAAATTCATAAATCTTGGGATTATTATGCTCCTTGATAAAAAAAGAATAAATCTTTAAGTATTTACCTATACTTTCATACTGAAGCTGATGCTTACTGTCAGGTAGTAAATTTTGCTAGTTGTCTCCTTACTTTATCTAAAGCATAGCCCTCACAATTGTAGCTTAGTAATACTGAAATCATATAAGTCATATAAGTAATTTATCTGGATAATGCACAATTTTATCCCTGTTATATGTTTGCACATATTCTTCTTATCTGAAGTTTAAATATTTTTCCATCACATCTATATATTTGCCAAGAAAAATGCAATGTATTTTAATGTAAACTCCAATATGCTTTCTATCTGTCAGTTTTCCACTTGTAGACCCCAAGATACATTTACATCTTATGCTATTCATTTATTTATGAGTATTTTATATATGATTTACACTATCTATTTATGTAACAGATAAGCTGGGAAAATACCCCTATATTAAGCTTTAATTACAGACATGTATTCTCTATAAAAGCATATCCTCTACTTAAGTATTCTAGACTGATCCATGATATCAATTTGCAAACTTAGAGACGGCGCAAATTAAGGGCACAAATTGCCATGCGTTGAAAGACAAAAGGAAAATCTTGGACGTAAACTTAAACAGAAAAGAGAGAACTTAATATAGGGCTTAAGGACAGCTGGCAATGCAACATTTGCCAATGTTAAACCATTTTTTTTTATTATTCATGTTACAGTTATATTTATTAACCTTTGAAAGTATGGTTCTTCAAAAATGAAGTTTTATCTATTAATATTTCACAATCCCTCGTTCTTCAATTTTTTTTTTACATTCATACTTTTAGTGTAGACTTAATGACATTATCACATTATCTATTTATAAATGTTTTCTTCGAAAATTTTTAAAGTTTTACCCAAAATGTACACAATTTTCACAGTTCGAAAATTGCACCAATCATTAGTAAAATTTGGTTCACACATTTTCTAATTGAATCCAATGTTTGTAACTTTTGGGTAAAAGTTAGATAAAACTCCTATAGTTATCTTATCAATGCAGGCAGATCATGGCTGCTAGGATGGGCCTGAAGGGTGCTGTACAAAGTTTCCTGATACAGGTAGCTGGCCCACATGTGATTCTGAGCTTCCATAATTGAATAACTGAAATCCAGTGAATAAAATGGGTGATTAAGGGACAGTAAGGTGGAAATAACTAGATGAGGTTGAATATTGTTTAGTGAAAAATGTTTCAGGTTGTATCTTACTGCAGTTTATATTGCCTATTGTGAGCAGCTGGCTATGTGCAGTGAAATTGGAATAAGCATTTTCAGTAGAGAAGGAACCTGTACAATAAAGCAAGACAGGCCAACCTAACTTCAAATAAAACATTTCTGATATCTGAAAGATATTTTTATCTTAGCTTTCCAAAAAGTAGTATTTGTTTTACTTTTGTTTTAGTTGTGGTGGTTGGATAGCTCCAATCTGAGATGATTTTGACCTGGATTTAATATATTCCCACTTCAGATAAGAACACATCATTTAAAAATTCAGGGCTCCATTCCAAGTTTTGGCCATCCAGCATTTATACCTGGCATTGCCCTGCATATCATAGTCTTGGCCAGTCCATCCAGTGGATGTTGACAGCTGTCAGTGTCTGATAGCTGAATTAGCTAAGCCCTTTACTTCTCAGGACTTGTCACTCATTTTTTCAGCAGCTGGGTGAAGTTCCTGTCTATGTGCAGTGGGGAGCAGCTAGAGCTGAATGGATCTTTATGAGAACTCATCATTGGACATCACTGGATCCTGCAATGATTAATATTAGTTAAATAAAAGAATAATAAAGATATTTTTCTATTGTGTTGTGTGATCATTTATAGGGCTGATTTGACCCTGTGAACTTACTAAGGAGTTGGATCTCTGGGGGTCACCTTATAAACATTTCCTGCCTGCAGACCCCCAACAACACCAGGGTCATGTTGTGAGGACAAGGTTTTCTCCCTCTACGATGGTCCTTGCCACCCTTAGGAGCAGACAGGCATCTGGTTTTGCTAAAAGGATGGGAATACAAACTTTTTGTCCCCCTTCTCTGGTTCCAGAGAATGTTTTATGGCTAGTCGCAGGTTCAAATGCCTGCTGTCCCATTTTTCCATTCTAGATCTTTAACTTGTCATTGACATAAATAGCATAGCCTCAGACAATCCAACTGGTGGGGGTTGACGGCCTTCAATGTCCACCAGTTGCATTGGCTTTGCCAATAAATAAAAATTGATTTCCATATCTACACATTTTCTTGTAATAGAAAAATCTGGAAGGCTACTGTAGGTAATGTATCTCATTGTGGTAATGCTTATCTTGGTTTATGAAGACATAAATATACCACAATCAGTTTAAGTTGTTCTTTATAATAGCAAAGTCTCTTTAAAACTAAACAGAAGACAAGTTAACTTTATTCATAAATACCCAAGTGCATTTTAGGACCGTGTTGTCTTAAATTCACATTATATTAAAATACATGCACTTTAACCATATTTTTCAACCAGTAATCAAGAATACAGCAAAGGTTACACCATTATCAGAGATTTCATTAGATAGCTGCACCGTTTGTAAGGGCAGTGGGCAGGAAGCTTTCACACAAAAAATGAACACCTATTAAAAGTAATATATAGGGACAGGAATGAAAAGATCACAGTCACTTGGTAAAATTGTCATTCATTAGCACTTATCTGTTCCCATCAGAATTTCGACTGTGATCTTTCTGAAAGATTAATTTAGATATTCCAGTACAGTATGTGACCTGCTCAGAATTTTCATATTGGAGATATTAAAGTCTGCTGAACAGTCAGTGAAATTTTATTATTCTGAATATCATAGAAAGCTCTAATTGCTAATCTCACTTGTATGCTTTAGGTTCAGAGTTCATTGCTGTCTACCTGGTGTGGAAACCAGCATGCAGTTCTGAATATGTAAGGTTATTTGGGGGGGAAATTATCTTGGAACTATAATATGATTGACTTTCTGCAAGTCATTACACTATTTGTAGGAGGACTGTGTCTTCAGTAAAGGTTACATCTCCATGGAGATTGCACAGCTGGTGATGACTTTTCTATGCTTAAAATCGTTATTAACAATGTTTAGGGTGGTTAACATCTACCATCTTCACAAAGCATGAGAGCACAAGGAGGAATTTTAAAGATTCACCATTTTATTTGGTAAAGCAAAAAGCAATGTACATTTTGAATCATTGTCCAATAAGGATTTACATTTTTGCTGATTTTACTACTGAACTAAAATTTAAATTTGATTGGTTGCTGTGGGTTGTCCTACTTTTCACATTGGTTTTTGTTACTGATTTGGAAAGTAAGCTCATATAATGACTTACTATTCAAAATGAATAAGAAATAGGTTTTTCAGGGTGTGGCCCTGAAGTTGTATTTTTAGCTTCATGGATGGCACATAAAAGAGTAAGCTGGGAAATGTTTCAACAGATCCAAGTGGACTGTAATCATAGTATGAACGCACAACTCTTCATTCCTCCTTTTGTCATTTGGGATACCCAAAGAATTTTAAGGGCTTCTCTGGGGTCTGAATGGAAGTTTAAGGGGGGGTGATCTGAGTCCTAACCTGGGATTTTAGTTTTAAGGGGACTGATCTGGGGTTGTTTTGTAAAGAGGGGCTGGAATTTTTTATTGGGGGGCGGGTATCCTATCCCAATTTAAGGCTCTGGTCCAGTGCCAGTGCTCATTAGACTCCAATCACCTTATCTAAATCCGCACGCTTCACCTTTAGCAAGGCCCCGATCAGCCTTGAGTCTAGTTGTGCCACCCCAGAACATGGTTGCCAGGGTTAGGAAACTGGCAGAATTAGCAACAGTAATTTCAACAAATAAACACACCAGCAGCATTTCAATCCTAATGCTTCAACAGGCCATTGGTGACTGTGAGCAGAAAGGATATAAAGTCCCTGTAGCTAATGGTACGGCAGAATGAAGCCAGGGACTAATCCTCTTCTAAAATCCCCTCCAGCTGTACATAGCTTCAGAGTATATACTGGGCATGCTGAGAAGGTACATTTCAGGCTGCATGATAAAAGAGAAGCAGGAGATGCTGCAAGAGGGAAGACAACTAATTTTTTGATTGCCTTTCTACTGTGAGCGACACCGTCTGAGAGCATAAACAAGGCAAATGATAGATATATGATATACTGTGTATAAAAGGCATAAGATATATCACTTAAATACAAGCAAGTGTGACAGGAGTAACCAGGCATGTATTCCAACTATCCAAATACCAACTTGAAATCAATGGGAAACAAACCCTAAAGAAAATCAATACATCCGCAGAAAAGAAGGGGTTTCATTAAAAATACTTAAACTTGAAATCTATTTTTTTCCTGCCAATGATACTTTCTGCAGAGCCAAGATAATAATAACCCCTTCTTTTCTGTGGATGTATTGATATCCTTCAAGGTATTATTTCCCATTGATTTCAGCTAGTTGGGATACTTAACTGATTACTCCTGCCACGCTGGCCTGTATTCAAGCTGTGGAATACTTGATGACTATATTGTACCAAACATCCTATGTAGAGATTTGTTTGGTATGTAATGGTAGGTCCCACCTGTACTAATAATAAAAGTTTTATATTTTATAAAAAAAAACTAACAATTATCTTTAATGCATTGAAAAAGTCCCAAATCTATAGATATTAACAATTCCCTTACCAATAAAACTGCTCTTTGTGTAAATTACACATATTATATTATTAAATGTGCTCCAATATTTACACTAAGTCACTAAGTCTATTACTAATATATATTATGTCCTGCTGGTATTCTGATTTTCCTTTTTTACACATTTTTGTACATTCATTATTTTAGTTTAAATTTATACAAATATACACAGGATTTATGGCAGATGAGTTTGCTCAATTTATGTACTTGAGTTAAGCCGTTTCATTCTTAAAAGTCGAATCCAGTTTTTGTATTTAATGTTTTCCTCTCTAAAAGTCAATCAGTCTTTTCTGCTTCAAATTCCTAAGTGGATTATCTTGTTTTCTCAGCGAGGCTGCACACTGAATGGCATAAAAATAACCACTAGAGGGGGAATCTGTAAAATCTTTTCCAAAAATATCTCCAATATGGGAGGAACAAGAATGTAAAAATGTAGAAGACGCATTAAAATAACTTTCATGTAAACCTTCCTATTATAGGTCAAATTATGTACTGAGCACAGTCCTATTTCCCTAATGGCTGCTAATTCTTTGGAAAGGCTGGTGACTTTACACCAGAGACTAGAATACAGTAATTCACTATAGATTATTTTGGAGCACAGTTAATGAGAATTTTTTTAGCCTGTTTGTGTGTGGAGAAAGCATTGGGATCACAGGTGTTAAACAGGTTGGCTTCACATCATTTTCATACTGAGTAAAAAATGTACAGATCATTACTTGAATTGTGAATTTCTCTAATAGTAAATTGCAGGAAAAATTACAAAAAATTAAAGGTGACTAAGCCAAAAAGAAGATAAAAATGAATAGTCTCAAAAAAGGATAAAATAACATAAAAAAACTTTACTGCAATACTTGCTCTCAAGTCAGAGATTTTCCTGCAGTATTTTTTCACCGCAGTAGTTGTTGCTATCCTCATTCTGATGGTCTGTATCATTCAACCTACTTTCTGTGAGCCTAGGTCTGCATGAATCAATCTCAACCTGTGACTAAACAGTAAAAAGACAAGCAACACTACAAAAAACTATATTCCTATCAGGATGGTTCATGTCACTGGCCCCTTTTCCACTTTTTCCTCACCCACTACAGCCCTGCTGTTCAGAAACTGCATGAGAATAATACGAGGTCAAGTTCAGACACTTACACTGCTTGCATTTAACAAATACACGTAATAATGTGTTCATGATTACAGAGCTGCATTTGTTTGTATAGATACCTGTCTAGACTCAAGATTTAATGGAATTGATTTGTAGATGTGCACATTGATATATACAATCATTACCATAAGCATAAATGCTTATATACATAGCAGACATCTTCAGTGATATATTTCCCCCTGTCCACCAGCAACATGTACTGAAGCTACGGTTGATCCCAGCGCCTTGCACAAGGGACTTTTTGGACATTGGATCGGTTGTCTCATTAGTATCAATATGTATATTATATACCCTTGTTCAGTAAAATCTGTTGGATTTCATTAACCATATTGTATTTACTCATATATATGTATAATTATATGATATCCTGAAGAAGCAAACTTGATCTGTGAAACACGTTGTATAAAAATATTGGACCAATTTAACCTTTTCATGTGAATTTCATGTTTAGATAAGAGTGTTATTAATTTCACATTTTATCTGTCATGTTTAATAAAATATGTATATTTTAGAATATATTATGTTTGATTTTAATAATGGAGATGCTTACAAAGTCCCCGTAACTGACAGGTTGCCAAATCCTTTGCTTCAAGATGTAAATTGGGATGTGGGGTCAATAAATTTAGTGCTTGGCCGGGCACCTTCTTACTTACGTGTACTAAAGCTATATACCTATAAAATTCTTAATACTGGTAAAGGGTAGCTAAACAACTTAGAAATGTTGCTATAATGAGCAAGTATACTAAAGATTTACACATTATGGTATGCTTACCTTTTAAATTACCCTCTCCAGCCATGTGATGGCCAAGGCCCCATTGTCTCTGATGCTTACATCTTCACGTTGTTTTTTTAGGTTTGGAGTCTTGGGACATCTTGACTGGAAAGACTAGGATCATGCATATGGGAGAAACGTCATCCTGGGACATAAGCATGCTTGATGAGCTAGCATTAGATGCACACACCATTAAAGTCAGTAGAGGGTGTTTCCTTTAAAAAATAAAAAAATGTATGCACCGAATATATGAATTTGTAAAACACTTCAAATACAATGACCAGTTCTTGCATGATCAGAGTACTACTCTAGCAAGTTATGGAAAAGGTTTGCCATATTGTTTGGTTACTAACTTACCATAACTTGTTTTGCTGTGGTCATCTTAGTAAAGGCAGGACATTGCTTCCTCATGTCAGAGCCTCCAGCAAGGAGAACAGTGAGCGACAAAGCTGTAGCATTACCTGATCTTACTTTAAATCTATTAGGTCCGGCAGTCAGAGACACTGTGGATTAGATTTAACCCTGCAAATATACGACAATAATGGTGTATACAAAGCAGTGCCCTGGTGCACCAAGAAAGGCATTCATGTTATAGGCATAATAACAGATAAGTGTTTTATGTTTCAGTGATTTGGTTGCATAAAATGAATATGTTTTGCTGGTTTCAGAAAATTTTTATTTTTTGATATCATCCCAACTTTAATATTCTGAAAGTACAAAGTTTATAAATCCCAACAATCAATCAGAATTCAACTTTTACTTATCTTCTCAAATATAGTTATATGCAGGTTAAGGTACTCCAGTATCGTTCAATTTGTACTCTCAAAGGTGTCTTATTGAACTATATGTAGATATGCAACATAATGTTTTATGGTGTTGCAATGCATTATTGCTTATATTTATATTTTGCATATACAACATATTGCAGTATCTGGCAACAAATAAATCGAAACACCCTAAAGAGTTGTATGTTATACTTGGTTTATCCTGTATATTCTGAATACATAACGTCATCTTTCTATTTCTCTTTTGATTGCCAAGAAAAACACATAAGGGTTCTGCTATAAATAAAGCACTTATTGTTAATTACAGTTATTGGAAGGGTTAGCCACGCAGTCTTATAACCGTTAATTAGTCAATTTTCATTAGGATAAATCAGTGAGGAAAAAAGATTGCCTAATTGCAAAAAATAATGGGCTAGGGACAGGATGTTTATTCACGTCCTAGGAATTTGGGCATTATAGGGAACTGGGCAAACATATGCTAGACAAGGTTCACTGATGATAAAGTTATGCTCGAGCATTTAAATAATACAAGTGTTTAGAACAACAAGGTAGTATGAGGATTCTCCAGATGTTCAGCCTAAATGGTTTACAACCTGACCAGCATGATTTTCTATTTATTAATTGATAATTTGAAGAGTAATTTCACTTTATGCCATATTGTTGTAAAGTGCTGAAATTTACTACTTTGTAATGTATACATTGTTTCATAAATTAATTTAGAAGAAGGTAAAAAAGGAATTACACACTAGGTACCTATTTGCAATTGTTGGCAGCAACTTTGGCACTGAACGTAATGTCCCTCATTATAGGACATCATAGGCTATAGGAGTAATTCATGTTTCATCAGCTCTGCTTTACTGCTTCTGTGCAAGATAACATCATGGTTAGAGGGTTACCTTTAAAGCTCAGAAGATAAATGTTCAACTATTTTCAGTATACATACCTAAATTCCTGGTGTACGTTCTGATATGAGCACCATTCATTGCAGAGTTCTCCTGTAGGTCCCGGCTGGATAATGAAATATCACCAAAGAATGTATCATCGTCATCCCAGACTCAGAGGTGGTGGTTCAAATGATGGTTGGCCAGAACATAAAATTGGGTTTTACATTCTTGGAAATTTGTCTGGATGAAATGCTGCTTTGCTGTAGAATTCTGGACTCAAAATGTAGAACAAATGTAACACTTTCGAGGCAAGCGGTACATAGAATGATTGAATGGATCAAACTGAAAACTTCTTTAACAGCAGACAGTGGGTGTTCAGTAAAAAATGTGGTGTATGTCAAGTCAAGAATTATATTCCTAGTTATTGATAGAGCAGAGAAGGATTAAAACTCCTGCTGGGTTTTTACTGCTATCGAGGGCTCTGTTAAAGAGATTTACCCTCTCCACCTGTCCATTTTCACCAGAGAGGAAATAAAGGGTAAATTGCAGCAGGGATAGAGAGAGAAATACAAATCTGAAAGCTAGATGAGCTTTAGTCTTCTCCAGAAGTATTTTTATTGTTGTCCAGTTATGGTAACTCTCTTTAAAGTCAGCCTCACAGGTATAAATATGATCATACAATCGATCAATCAATACAGCTAAAGTGATTGAACAAAAATAGGAAACCAAAGATCTTTTATTGGATTGATTTAGTGAACTTTCAATTGATTTCAGCTTTGCCAAGACGTTTGCAACAGAACTATGTTGCTCACTTCTGATCAACATCAGAAGTGTTGGAAGAATTTATCATTATTCAATAAAGTGAACATACCTGAAATATTGATTTTTGAATGTATTCCTTAAGTCAATTGCAACATGCAGAAAAAAACTGTGTGTGTTTTATTCTTTAATATTTTATATATTTAGACTCATTTGTTTAATTCCTATTGTAAATGATCACAAAACATTACAGTTATTGCTGAATTATTGGAGCCCTAGACATCAGTAAAAACTGACAAGGGGGTCTATCACTTCCTTAATTCATCTACAGTAGAACTAAGAAATACATTTTCGTTGAACATGCACTGACCACTGACAGAAATATTGTCAGCAGCTCATGGAAAAAGACCCACATGACAATACCTGTGATTGTAGAACAGTGCAAACTGGTTGTTTTGCTTCCTATTTGAAATAGTTTTGACTTAACTTTGACTTCTTTTTTATAAATGTGTTGCGTTAGATGTGACATGAAAAATGACATTCCTTTCTGACCACAGTAAAAAATATTGGGGGAACTTTGCACAGTAGAACTTTGCACAATTGGTGTGCTGGAACTTTTGGAAAACTAGAAAACAAATTCTACAAATAACTGGGTGAGAGTAGAAATAGTAAAATTTAATTTTATGGATTTTAAAAGGAAAATACAGTTGCAGCCACAAACTAATATAGTTTATCAAGAATGGCAAACTATGCTGGCTTGCTTGCAAAATACACAACAACAGAAGTACTCAGGGACCATTTTGTATTCATGAAATCACAATAAGAATTTTTCCTAATCATCTTTTTTATCCATAATGCTCCATACTAAGCTTATAGGCTTATATAAAATAATCTCCACATTTAATTTGTCAATGTATTTTTTATTTATTATCTAATTTATTATCTTATTTTATTTAATATAAAACTGCAAATGACAAAAGCAGTTTTGTTAATAAATATAGCAGTAATGACCGCTTACTGAACAATAGGTAGTCTTCTATGAGTTTAATTCTATCACAAGTCTCAAAAATAAAACGTGTATTCCTTATTTATATATAGTGGGTGAAACCACTTCTTCTCGGCTTTCTTTGCATCCAAAACTGGTTTGTAGTCCAGATACAACTTAATATTATAGACTCTTTTATACTGAATGCAAAACAGCTGTTTTAGGCTTGATGGCCATGACCAGTAAAGTTGAGAAAACGCTCCCGGGTTTAGTTCGTAAAGGGCTTGGCAAGCATTTTTAATCAGTTTATCTTTCTCCATCCCCTAATTTTAACAAAAACTTTGATTCCTTCATGTAACATTGCTATGGCAAATAATCAGGAACAGGGGATTTTTTTTTCCATTATATTCCCATTTTAATACAGATCAATAAAATAATACGCCCTCGTATACATACTATTTCAGGCATCAAAAAAAATTCTACAAACATGTTGGGAGTTGATTTTTCACCTTTAGCATAGGTACTTCCAGTAAAAAAATATCTTATACGTATGATCTATTGTTTTTATACTTGGCAGTGTTTACCCTGACCAAATTTCTCATTTTGCAGGCACTACACTATTCAAACCTTACTCTTTAAACCTGACTTCAAAGTGATTTTTTTTATTTTGTGCATTTGACAATTTCATTATAGTTTACTGCAGATTGTGACTGCTACACACAGGAGAAAGCATTTTCTTGGAAAGAAATGATTGAAAGGTGTTAGGAGAGAACAATACACACGCTTATGGTATATACTGCTAAGCTAGATAGCTTTATGGTTCAGTGAATGTGAGAAAATGGATAATATTTAACAATATCTTCTTTGCGCTATAAGCCTACGGATATAGGATATATGTTTCTTCTGAGAAAAGATAAGAATACAGTGCCCTACATATGATAGGAAGCTTTATCATGTGTGTAATAAACAAAAGCCTACAAAAGCAAAAGGAGCCAATGTTTAAACAAAGGCTCACGTGCAGTTTTCTGTAATGCTTTCCTTATATTTCTTTAACTAGTGACTGTTGGTCAGGTGCATCAATACTTCTAGCAGTTTCTAGTAAAACCTTGAAAAAAATGAAAAAACAAAACAGATTTCCAAGCCAGTTTTAGGTTAGGGCATTTTTAGTAATTGCCAAGGGCCCTCAACCTCCCTGAACTGACTGAATGGCAGATATACAGGAGCTAGAATGTTTTAGGGCCCATGCTTCAAATTACATATCCATCTTGTCCCCAAAACCATTTTGGGGATGTCAGCCGGATGACTACATCAAGCCAGAGTAAACCAGAGACAATACAGGTACCGTCAAGTACTAACTCTTTGCTGTGGTGGATTGGACCAGGAGAACAGCTGTTGCTGTATAAAAATGAAATTTCCAGCTTATACCTGGGTCACACCAGTAGATGGCACTGTGTTCTCCAATAATATGTTACAAACTCTTGCCTTTGGAAGCAAGAGACATGAGTTTGTTACACACATTGCATAAATATACAGCACCATACACTGGTGGCCAACAATAATGCACAAAAGATCATTTAGGAGGAAGTGACCTATTATAACCAATTCAAAATGACAAAATTCTTTAACCTGTAAAAAGATAGACTGACCAAGTCCATGTGATTTTTATTTTTCCTCATTTAAATGATTTTAAAAGAACACAACATGGACATATTTATTCACCATAATTGTTTTGGCGTTTTCCATTGTTTTATATGTTTGCAATGGCAGGCATAATTTGTGCCCTATGTTTATATTTAAGTCAAAGCAAGTTTCCTGTATTTTTGTGTAAAAATAATTCTCCAGTTTATATTCAGGTATATACGGTTTTCACGTTTTTACTTTAAAGACCTCTGCAAACAGTGTATGTATTTCATTCTATCATCATGAATCAGAGACGCGTATTTAAATTTTTGGTCTTGTGCAATGATGGCTTCAAAATATACTAATGCAAAAATTGTATGAATGGAGATTTTTAAACTTTTTTGTGACATTTTTTGGCCATTTGTTACATCTAATAGCAGAAAAAGACAATATACATCTGGAGCTACACATTACAAAAAATGAGCACTGGCCTTTGAAATTTTCTTTTAAGGATTCAATCTTTTTAGGCATCTTTTGGCAAGTGTCGTAGCTTTACTCTTTATAAGCATAACTTCCATTGTTATTCTGTTCTATCTCAGTGCCTTCATGCAAATGAAAAGAAGTGAAGACATGGCATTTCAGAGCCAGTATGACCTGTCAGATTGCGTCTTTTTTCAAAGTCCCCTGACTCCCTGGATAGGTAAATCATCATATCATCCCTCAGCACGAAAATGCTTCATCATTCTTGAAAGCAAACTCCCAAAATGCCATTTCAGATCTTGAATGAAAGAAAAAAAAAAGTATTGTACTGTGTTAGCCAGGAGAAGTACATATAACTTTAGTGGATGATGAATAATAATAAAAATAAAAGGTTTTGGTATGCTAGATTTTTTCATATTGTTATATCACAAATAAATTCACTCATCCATCTACAAATGTACATATGGTATGTTGCACCAAATACCCCTCTAGTCGTACTTACACTGGGAAAATCCAAAAGAAACGGTATACATATGGTACCATACTCCTGACCGGAATAAAGAAAATATAAGTGTTTGTACCAAAGGAAGTATCAGGAAAATCAGAAAATTCCCACAAGACAATGTGTGAGGGAATGTCCATTCCCTGTTTTATAAATAGAGCTCCATATGTGTACCATTTAGGGTAAGTTAATATGGATCTGCTATAAACCACTGTATCCAAAAGCACTTGCTCCATAAAGTTTAGTAGAAGGAAACCAGGACTAATAACATTCAAACTTCCATAACAGGTTTGGATTCAAGTGGTGTATTTCACCACTTATATAAGTATAAGTCATATACTAAAGTAAATTCTAGTACAGAAGCCAACCACTCGGAATTATATTACTGAACAGCTCCCTATTCAAATGGAAAAATAGCAGGACCGTGATAAATTATTTAGTTGTCAATGGACTAGTTGTTTTTTTTTTTTTATATAGTTTATGTTATAGTATTTTTTCAAAACCTAAATAGCCAAAAAAGTTTAGAAGACCTCTACAGAGGCTTATGGAAGGAGCAGCATTTTTACAGAAGGCACCATTCTGGAAGGGTCAGTTTAGCCAGATATTGCTGTCTGTGATTAATTACCAAGCCCAGTATTTTTCCAACTAGAAAGTGAATATAAGAGGCATTCAGGAACTTTTAATTTGTCATTGCATAGTTCAAAGGTATGACTCCAATTTGTCAAATTACAAATTATCTAAGATTGGTAGAATCAGTTCACATGGAAAAACATTGATTAAGTATTTTTTCTATCATAACTGCATTGTCTGCAAATAGTAAATTTAGAGCCAGATACTTATTTGTTGTCCCCTAATGCCAGCTCTCTGGTTCCATCCCCTTTTATCTAAGCTGACTAGCTAAATTTAGGATTTTATGAATAGGTTATATATAACAGCTACACAAAAGGTACAAGTTACAACAAAGCTGAAGATAAAGAACGAGTATTGTCCACAATAAATAAAATTTGTATCAGTATACCAAGAACTGATTATTTTTGGAGAATTGTTGCTCTTCTTTGCTGGCAGTTTAGTTCTAGGTGTTTGGAAGTAAATGGTGGGTTCACAACACAATTAAGGTTGCACCAACTGAGCGAGGACAGTAACATTGGGGACCCATTAAAACTGTTCCAGTAAGCAAGGCAGTAGCCTAGAGCCACTTATATTACAGCGGAATGTGCATCGTGTGCACCAACATGATGTCTGGATGACTGTGTGCTCTTCCTGCTGCATTAGGCCACAACCTTGTTTGCTCTGTAAACATCTTTCCTTGGGTTTAGTTCTCTTTGAAGTTTCTCTATTGATTAAATAGTTAAGACAAACATTGGGCTGCCTGCTTTCACTACTTTTAAAATGGCAGAATTAATAAATTAATTCTAAGCAAATAGCTTGTTGCAGTAAATCATAAATGCAATGAAATATGAATATATTACACAATTGCTTAAATTGAATTAATGCACTCATCTGATAGATACGTTTTTACATATTGTAATCTCTTCCACAGATGCTGATATACGCTAACAAAATGTAAATTCCTCCACCTTCCCATGCTCCTAGGCCCTGGTCCAATGTCAGTCTTCCCCCAACAACAATCCCCCAACCTACAACGTTCCTTTTTACTTGTGGACAAGCCCCTGAAAGGATCTGCAGGTTTCTTGGCTCTATTCCTCTGTGATCTTTCACCATCCCAGTGTCCCTCAGTGCATCAGAACAGGCGCCTGGGAAGAATTGGTCATCACAGAGCCAAACATGATGCAGAGGAGTCTGTCAGCCAGGTGTAGCATCCGAGGGTTGAGATTTCAGGGTCAAAGATCGCACAAGAATCCAGACGATCAATCCATACAGATAGCAAAAAAAGGTCAGGCAGAAACAAGGTTAAAAATAAATGCAGAAGCTTACCCAGTTGGAAAAAGAGAAAATGGCAAATACATATATATATAATTTTGTATATATATTGTTTATATAATGTATTTCATGTAGGATAATCAAGGACTATTCTGAGGTTAAAGAGTTAGATTAAAATACAGTGCAGCAGTAATACCCAGTAAACCCCTGCAAAACGTAACAGTAAGTCATTCAGGACAAGCAGTGGGCTGATAGAGGTTTTATAGTTGACAAAGGCTTGTGTTAGGGCTGCATTCCCTGGCAGGTGGCGCGGGATTACCTGGGGTGCGGAGTCAAAGTGTCTCCTGGTTTTCGCCAGGACACCCTGACGGAATGATGGGCAGGTGACTCTAATGGCCTACTTGCTGCAGGGAGAACACCAGGTGGTGGCCCCCAGGCTCTCCCCACCAGCAGGGAGCGGAACATAGTTCTCCAGTTTAGGGACAGCACAGATCAGGTACTCAGGTAGTTGGATGACAGCAGGAGGTACATCAGGTAGTTAGATGACAGCAGGAAGTACAGTCCAGGCGGACTGATTGAAACGGCAGGCGGCAGACAAGCGTAGTCCAGGTAACAAGCACCGGTCAGGGCAGGCGGCAGACAACCATAATTCAGATACAAGCACGGGTCAGGGCAGGTGGCAGACCAGCGTAATCCAGGTACAGGCACAGGTTTGTTAGGTTCTAGTCTGTGTTAAGGTCTGATGACTGCACGTGTAGTGTGCTTCACCTTAGACAACCACTATTTGAAGGTGCCTAATGTACATCTCTGATACTTGATACTTCCACAACTTAAGCTGTGTGTGCGTGCATACACACGTGCAATTATTGTCGTTGGAAAGGATCCTTTCCAATGACAAGCACTGCACAATGCATGAATGAGTGCTGTATATACAGCACCGTTCTGCTCTATGGAGAGGGGAGGGGGAGAACTACGGAACAGCACCCTGCTGCGGGCTCTCCCCCTTCCCTTGCATTGGGATCGTTCATTATCAATGGTCCGTGGATCTGCCAGGATGGTCGTTCGAATGATGGACGACGGGCGCTGTACACACGCCAGATTCTCGTACGATATTGGCCCTGAGCCCATTATCGGGCGAGAACCATTGGACGTGTGTATGTAGCTTTAGGCACCATAATAAGAAGCAATAGATTGATATCAGTAAACAAGTTCCTTCTAACATGCCTTTTAGCAGTTTGGACAGTTGCAAAAAGTTGAAAAATAACACTGGCAGGATCAACTGGTAATACAAAATGTACAAAGAGAATACAGAAGAATTTAAACTGTGTTCATGCTACTGACAGATTGCATTCTATCTTACTTTAGTTCCATTAAAAGGAGTAAAGAGCAGTCAGGAGACATGCTACACCTTTGCATGTGTTCACCTGACCCAAACAACTAAATAGGGCAGATGCAATGTGCCAGAAAACAGGAAAGAGACCTATAGTGAGACAGAGATGAGTGTAGGAAAGAGAACAAAAACACATGCAAAAAGTGGCAGGAGTAAAACTCCAGAGATAATAATGAGTTATTATTAAAAAAAGACACTCAATATCACATGTTCAAAAAAAAAAAAAGCTTAACATGCTGACCATATATAACAAACTCAATATATACATTATATAAATAAAAAGAACAACATTAATGACCCCAAGTGATCTAATAGGATGCACCCTGGATGTTCATGTTTACTTTCTGTAATGTAAAGCTTTCAGGCATGTCAAATCTCACCATGAAACCTTTGGTTTGCATTAGTTAAAGGTAACCCAAAACACCAACAACTTTTGAACTTCAGCTTTTGCACATTTGGAATACCTGCAACAACTTTTTCTTTTTGCCTTTATGCACACAATTAGAGCAGAATACGATCTGCCAAGTTAAAGCTTTCTTGTTTGTCAGACTCTTTGCTCTGAAACTTCTCATGTTAGCCAAGAATATTCATGTTTTGCTTCCCCTTGGCAAAGCAGGTCTTTCACTTCTTCCATGTGACAGGTTCTTTTCTCTTGGCTGCATTGGAGCATCAGAGCAATACTTATTTCAGCATTTCAGGGCAGAGCCCCCCTACAGAATTCCTCAAGGTAATGGATGATAGAAAGGGGCAAGAACACACTAATGGTGTCCTGAATTTCTATCAACTACCATCACTCACACCACTTTGCAAATTCCTCATTGCCTAAGCTGACAGATATTTGTAACTTGGAATATTCACCGTTCCTACACTGACAACTGGAGCTTTTCTTCAGTAACTGGTAGAAGTAACAGGTAACCTGAGTTTAGGAACTTTTGAAAATCATCCAAATGTAAAACGCATTTACATAGCCTAACTATTCCCTGGTAATACAAAATCAAAGGGGGTTATTTATAAAGCAGTGAACCTGCCATTGAAACATGTGGAACTGGAAGATTCTCCACCTGATTACTGCTTTATCAACAGACCCCCAAACTACTACTGCTCAAGGCAGGGCCCATGCACATCACAATATCTTATAATGCAGTGCACAGTTCTTTTTTACTATATCCACAGCTCAAAGTATATTACCATAGATATTAGTGAGAAGAATGTTACCTTACAGATAGCCAAACAGATCATTGGTGTCAGCTAAACTGACCTGAGAGGCACAGATTGCTCATTCCTCAAGAAGCCCCTAACAAACTTTGTAGAAACTAGGATTCAAAAAAAATCTGGTTCAGAAACACTGAACACTGAACACTTTTACATTCCATCCAAAAGATTCCATTCTTTAAAAAAAACCCAGGATACATCATGAATACCTTTATACACAACATTCCTAAAAGTATTGACTCTACAATAATAGAATGGGGAAATGAGATCCATACGGCTTTATTATTTTATCAATAAATCTTTCTTGCATACACATTTGGCCTTCATCCTGTGGTCCCCATTACCACTCATACTGTTACTCAGCAATAAATTGATTTCTAACCTCAAGGTAGACAACACGCAGACAGCTTATTGCATTGCCAGGCTATTCTAAGCTAGTTAAGCTCTAATTATTCCAAATTAAGTAGAAAGATAAAAGACATTATAGGAGTTGCATTTTCCTGTTAGTTACACATCAGGTATTATTTATCACCCAGGGAAGTTTCTGATAATCCATTTTCTAAGATGGGTTTTTTAGGATGTGGAGAAGCTAGATTAGAAGATAAAATTGACGCGGTTAATGTGGAGATGGGCCATACTTCATGCACATTGTCCTGTCACTTGGGGCATATTTTTTAAACTATTTGAAAACCTTTAAAATTGCTACATTTGTCTGTCCCTTGGAGTCCTTGGAATAAAATAAAATAGCCGTATCCTGGAGGATAGGACATTTTTCCTGTTAGATATTTACTTTCAATTCTTGTGAGATTCTCAATCAACAAGCATCATTCAGACACTTCTGGAGGGACATAACATGGAATTTATCAAATGCTAGCAGCCAGTCAGCAGTAGTTACCGGCTGAATTTTTCCAATTGGGTATACTGCTGACTCAATTATTATGAGCTTTCCGCCTCATTGACTGGATCCATTTACCAATTGAGGTATTTTTCTATCACTGACATATTGAACATTCTCATTTGTAATCAGAGCAGAACTTTCATTTATATAATCAATAAATGTAAGTGGTGAACTGCTGTCTCATAAGTCAGTATTTCTTCGTAGCGGTGGTTATATTGACGGATGGAAATGCGTAACATTTCAAATATATGGAAGGATGTCAATTTAGCAACAAACTATTTGATGTAAGAAAGGATTTTATAACTGAGGGTTGAATATTAAGTTTTTTTGGTTGGAAATTGCCATAAAAATAGGAATGCAAGCTTTGCATACATAAGTGCTTCATATTCATCACCAGGTCTCATTTGCTTACAAGATTTGATCAATGCCAACCCAAAGGAAGAGGGTTTGAATAAAACATCATCCAAACAGCTAAATACACAATTTAAATATACATATATAAATTATTTGATTTGTAAGATAATATATATCCTTCATGCAATCTCCTACATCTGCTGTGAGTTGAATTATAATGGCGGCAGTAAAAAAACTTCAAATGCTGAACTCTTCTAAGCAGTAATTTAAAGTTTGCAAGGCAGTTGAACCCAACAGTGAACCCTAGAAGGTAACCTTCAGCAATATTGTTTCACTGGGTGAATACTCTGTCAAAAACCTAATAGGCCCTGTTGGGCCATTTCCACTTGCCTTTAGGATGCAGAAGGATGCACAAAGTGGCTGTGTGTATAGACACTAAACAGCAAATCAATACGCATAATATACTGCCATGGGCTATAGCAGCTGTGTCACATCTAGTACTGCCTACAGCCAAGGTGTGGAACATCTATTTCAGGACAAAGTTGGGATGTCAAGCTTTAGTTATACTGGACCTAGTTTTGTAATTGTAAGTTTTTCATTTTAAATAAATTAATATTCCAGCTTGTTCATTAATAGTACAGATAACCACTTTTGCTGCTACTACGACTACTAATATTAATATTTTCAAATAATATGTTTGATATGATGCCATATTTTTAAATAAACACAACACAAAAAGAGTTACATAAGAATGTATGAATAATGTATAAAAATATATACTGCAAAAATAAAATACAGTTAAGGAACATTCCTTGTGGGAAAATATTTCAATACAAATGCTATGCTGAGACGCATACTTTAGTCCATGAGAACTTTATATGGGCTTTACATGTCTGAAACTAAATTGGATTCTGTAATCAGTATGAAACAGGCAACCCATACAAGCACATGAAAGGTGGGGTGGCAGAAGTTTAGGTTTTATGTTACAGCATTAATGACAACAGTGATGACAAAACCCAAACAGCACTGACAACATATTTACTGGGGCAGGAAACAATGGGATATGTAACATTGTTCCAAAAAATTTTAAATTATAAAAAAAAATTGTCTAAGAAACACATATTTCTACTTTTGTTTTAATTTTTATTTATGAAAAAATGACATGCTTTTTAGAAGTCTTTGTTATTCAAGATATGTTCCCATATGCCCATTTTATGGTGACAATGCTATCTTCAGGGGCTTTGCAGTTACCAACAGGCATCTGAAAAAAATGCATTTTAATAAATTAAATTAGTGTTTATTTTGCGCATTGTGGAACTCTTTGCCGCTTCTCAACTGTATTAGGAAGGACCTCCAGAAATGACGTCAAATGGCCTTTACATGGTTTGGGAGGTATAATATAGTGAAGATGAACGTGATGCCTAGAGTGTTATATATGTTACAGGTCCCTTAGGGATGAGCGAGTGAGTTGTTAAAACTCGAGAACTCGCCCGTTCTCGCTTACCGAAATTGAAAGCGAGAAGGACCGTAAATTTGCCGAACCAGATCGAATTTAAAGAGAAAATACAAAAATTAAAAAGAAAGATTGTGGGCTCTGCTGATCAATGAATGCACCGCTGGCTGCATTCATTGATCAGCTCAGTGTGCGATCCCCGGCACTAGAGGTTAAATGGGGACAAGTTTCCCCATTCAAAATCTCTAGTGCTCTCTGATTGGCTGAGGAAAGCTTTTAGAATTTAATTAACCTCTAGTGGCGGGGATTGTAAACAGGAGGATTCCCACGGCTGCAAGAATGATTGCAGCCATGAGAATCCACTGTGATCCTGGGACACTAAAGGTTAATAAACCTCTAGTGCTGGGGATCATAATGATTTCCTCAATCTTCTGATCGGAAGATTCGAAATCGGTTTGCAGAAATTTCGCGGACCCATCCGAAGTTCGAGGAAATTTTCGCGAGAATGCCAGAGGCTCATTCCTAGTTACAAGCACTTTCAGTACATGTTCCTTTCAGGTCAGAGTTTAAAAGGTTTATATGGTCTTCGGGCTCCCTTCGGAAAGAAGTTAAAATTTTGAGGCTTTCAAAGGCATGAGGTATGGCATATCCAGACCCAATATTATATCAACAGGCGGTTCACGTGACTAGGTTGTTGGACTGGTGTACTAACAGTGGGTCTAAACTCTGAATAAGCTTGGAAGACGCTCTATCACTGACCCCAATTGACGCTTTGGCATTGGCCCCAAATACAGTCAAAGCTTCTATTATGCAACACCCTCTGATTGGGACGACTCTTAAAGTAGTCTCCCATTTTTTCTCCTCTCTAAAGGTAGTCTTAAATTATCCATCTCCATTGTCTCCCATACTGGGATGTCCAGAGTTTCCATCTGGGATCTACAATGCAATTTCTCGCCAGTGGCATGTCAAGGGTGTTTGCTACAAATACCAGGAGACAAATTACCAGCTGGCCACTTGGTGGAATATAACACCCTCTAAATTGGCAGACCTTGTCCATCAGTTCACAGATATTATTATTAAAGATCAACCCGCTTTGGCGTTACTCCATGTCTCTGATTTTCTTTATTTTTGACATCTCTTGAATGCCGCAAAGGCATGCATTCCTGCAATATGGAAGTTTGACAAACCAGGACACTGGCTAAAAAGGGTGTCAGATGTTTACCGAATGGAAGACCTGATGACAGCTGGGATAAATCAGACCAATAAATTTATCCAGACCTGGTATTACTAGGTTCAGTTTAGTACATCTACAGAGTATGGTAGCTTGGCCAGTGACTTTTCATGTGAAGAGTGAGTTAGTGGCCCCAATTTATTAAAGCTCTCCAAGGCTGGAGAGAATACACTTTGATCAGTGAAGCTGGGTGATCCAGCAAACCTGGATTGCATCTGGTCCTGGATTCAAAACATTTGCTAGCAAATAGCAAATGGTTTTAAGGAATCCATTCCAGGTTTTCTGGATCACCCAGCTTCAATGATCAAAGTGTATTCCTTCTGCAAATATATAAAAAAAAACTGAGATACTGGGGTTTCTTTTTATTTTACTCTTCCATCATTGCATTATTCTAATATGCTTGTGTATTTGGCTTGTGTTTTCTCAGGACGTTGTTTTCATATTAGTTTTTTGTACATTGTGTAACATGCCATTTTATTGTTATGTACACCTTGGAACATCTCAATAAAAATTATTTTCAAAAAAAAAGTAGAATGTGTTGGGATATCCAAAGCATTATAATGTTCACCAGAGAACAAATCTTCCAACATTAGGTGGTCCACTTTCTGAAATCTCCAAGTCTTGAATCTCTTTTGTTTATTGAGGACTGTACAGAGAGGCGGCATTATTATTAGGATGGGTGTGGGTGGGATTTAAGACTATGTAAGTGCTATTACTGGAGTCCCCATGAGATATAAGATGTCAAAAAGTGATGCATCTCATTAGATACAACTTAAAATGAAATTAAGACTTTTCAGTTAACTGAAACTTTAAATTTGATCTGTTTTGCTAGTTTCTAAAGTATGAAATATGTTTTGCATACTTATGTTAAAAAGTGAATTCCACTCCTATGTTTAGGTTTTGGATATATCCGTTAAGCCTAGCAATCTATTTAACCATACCTATAAATTTTAAAACTTGGGTACTTCCAAGGGGATCTTGCTTGTGGTGTGTATTATATTATTTGCTAGGAAATCGTTTTTGTTATTTAATAGTTAACATAATAGTACTATTATATCCTTGTAAATAAAACTACTTTGATATCAATATAACACAAAGTAAATTTTATTTTTGGAATGAAATAGTAGCAATAATTAAAGCAATACACAACATTTTTTATTAGGTTGTTTAATTTTTATTAATTTTTTGTGCCTTATGTTCAGTAAATTTGCACAGTTAAAAAGCAAATTAAAAGTATGCAGTCTATTTTATAAAAGTTCACTGCTACATTGCTCAGGAGCAGATGGCTCTGACAGCAATTAATAAAAAAACATTATTTGCATATTCATTAGGCAATGTAAATGATTTTGAAAGTAAATGATAATGAAGATTAAACAAAAAAAAAAGATTAATACAAGTTGGGAGTAAAGAACAAGCCAATCCTGGATGTTTGAACTTTAGACAAATTATTGTGGTCAGTCTAGAATCAGTGGAATTTGCAGAAGTCAAGGTCTCTATAAGTGAATTTATACAACTATTGAAGGATGCTGCTAACCCCCTAACTAACTGCTAACTGCTAACTAACTGCTAACTCAAATTTAAGGCTGATTTTTCATCCCTACTGTGTGGAATCCTCTACTTTGTTATTTATGAGTGAATATTCTCATTTTTTGTACACCTGCAGGAAAAAGTGCTGCAAAAGCTGCTGACATCCTAGACCCACCTAATTTCCTGTCTCATAAACTATAAGCATCATCAAGCCCTCTCTCACTAATTGGCACTGGCTATGGCTCTCCCTGTTTAGCTATTTTTTTCCTTTCTTTCTATGATCTAGTCTTAGCTTAAAGCATACCTAAACTCAGATTTTTACTTTACATAAAAGGGTAGATAACCCACTGCAGCCGAGAAGCCATGGCCGGGGCTGCTGCACTGCTCGCAGTGCGTCTCTCCCTGCCGGCGGAGGGATCAATTCTAGCCGAACTACTGTTCGGTCAGGCGGCATCCCCGGCATCCCTATGGATGTTCTTGTTCTCAGCACTCCTGCGGATGTGCAAAGTGAGTCCCAGGGGTGCTGTGGAAAGAGTTTGGCGCACTACCACGCATGTCTCTTGTACCCCCCGGGGGTGAGGCACTCGGTCGGCTCGCCGGGGTCAGGACATAGTTAGTTTGAATTCCCTGCAGCCAATCGGCTGCAGGGGATTTAGTCATCCTTCAATCAAATAGCACCAGGTGGCGCAAGGTCATTGGGCACTCTGGCCATTTAAGGAGAACCTGTCCTGAACACCATTGCCTGCTATAAGCCTCTATGTGTACAGTGTGCTTGGGTGCATTCCTATTAACCTATGTTGTGTCATAATACACTAATAGCGACCCAGTCTGATATCTGATTCTGCCTGAACTCCTCCTGCCCTGACCTTGGATTGTTTCTAACTACTCTTGCCTGCTGCCTGCCCTGACCCCGGATTGTTCCTGGCCTGCCTTTGCCTTATCCATATGTACCATGCTTATCGGACTGATCTTCTGTGAATGACCTTTCCCTTGTTTTATGACGACACAATAAAGCTTGATAAAAGGATTCTTGGAGTTGGCTGTGGTTTGTGTGCCCAGGCGCATTACACCTTTTATTTAAAGTAAACATTTAGTTCTGTTTGTTTTGTTAGGCGATCAAGAATGAATGAAAGCGCAGACGCTCCCGGGATACCTAAGTCATGCACCCCAGGAAGCTCTTGGCTCTTGGAGCCCTTTCATCAATAGAGAAAAAAAATTGCCGATCTCACGCATGCACGGTGGGATCAGCAAGTTTTTTTCCCAATCTACGTCACCGGATCTCACGCTTGCGCAATACGAGACTGGGTGAAACAGTAAGAAGAACCCGGAAGAGGGGAGGAGGAGATATCGTTGCCTGGCACTTCCTCCTGGAACCAGATGGAAGAAACCTCTTGACGGATAGACTGATCTGCAGGATAAAAGGTAGGTGTGGTTTTTGGGTTTACTTCCTCTTTAATGTGTAGGTGTTACCTGGGGCAGAATGCATATTGAACTTCACCTAATTCCCCTGCATTCCTGTTTTGCATCTCTTCTACTTTTAAAGGTTAGCAGTGTTGTCTTGTATGCAAAGAGCCTTGAATTCATCTGAAGATGATTTAGCCTTGCTGACAGTAACTCATATTTGGTGGCATTCCTATTTTATTCTTTGCTATCTTATTTTTAAAAATTACCATTTGCACCAACGCCAGTGAATTCAGGACAAAACTAGAAACATGCCAGTTGTTACTGTACTATGCATTTCTTTCAGCTAGACTAAGTTTTTAAAACTTTCAAAATGCTGAAGTCGAATATTTGACTTGTAGTGTATACTAGACAGGAATAATCAACAATGCACCAGACCAATTTTGACATGTATCAAAGGAATTCAGATTTCTATTACATGTTCAGTAATAGAATCTAATTTAATAAAGCTCTTCAAGGCTGTAGAGGATATACTTTTATCAGTGAAGGTGGGTGATCCTGCTACATGTGATATGCAGCATATTCCTTTTAGTAGGATGCATTATTTAATTTTTGAACATTAGACAATTACTAAAAGTATGGACAGGTTTCTATAGGTGACTTCATTTGACTTCTGATCAAGGACAATTTTACACAAAATGGAACCCTGGGCAAATATGAAGTGGGGTCCCCAATTGCATACCATTACAGCTCCTTGAACTCCTGCCATTCTGCCTATTATGGGCCCTGGAGATGGTGGGAGTTGAGGGCAATTCCCCAGTTTGCTGTAATGTAAAAGTTACCCTTCTTTTAATGGCAGTTTTCTTACTTTCTTCCACCACCCCATTCAACTCCTATAGCAAAGCCCCTAAATGATAACACTCTAAGTACTCCATCATGACAAAAAAGGAAAGAGAAGTGTAAAAGGGGAGACCTGCGTATGCCTGTGCGTTGAAGTAAAGGATATTTCACATAAAAAGGGGTGATGGAGAAGATAATGGATGGTAATGTGGGCGTGGGTTATTTTTCCTGTGCTCAGCTTTAGATTAATCAGTATTTCAATGATAGATCCATTTAACCCTAGTTTCAGAATCTGTACTCATTTCCTATGGGGTTCTCAACAATATAGTGCAAAGAGTGACAGACAAAGATAGTGTTTTTAGCAGTTTAAAATAGTCATAATATAGGGATTGGCTGTTTTTTGCATGCATGTAGTTTTCCCCTACATTCTGCATGCCTCAATATTGAATGCACTCTGAGAATTATTTATCAATACCTTTTGTCAGTCTTCCTATATCTTTATATACTCTGTTGACTAAAATGTTTTCAGAAGTTACAATTGTAAAGAGCTGTGCAATTTCCAGATTTCCCATGAGACATAACAGCAGCTGTATTGTTTCAGGCCATTAATAATTACCAATTAATAATGTTTATTCATTCAGCTGTTGAACTTTCACTATAATCAATAGCCTACCAGATAGTCATTTGTTCAGCAAAAACCAAAGCAACTTTGCTTATCTTCACAAGAAAGTAATCAAGACAAATGTTAGCCAATGAATGCGCAAACATGCTGGGAACTGTAAACAACTGCGAACTATTGGATAAATCTGATGACACTGCACAACGTAAAGAATTTAATTGTTCATGCTAGTAGCTATCAATAATAATATTTGTTGATTATTATATTTCAGAGACATTAATGTGAAGTTAAATATCACATGACATTTTTAATAGAATTAGTGAACTACATTCATTTTTAAGAAGCCATTGCATAGCTGTTTTTCTATTCTTTATGTTACTCTAGGCAATCCTGATTCATAACTTTCATGATTCTCTACAGATCTGACAATACGTAAATCTGAAAATTATTTGCTCATTTCTTCTCTCTAAAAATGTTATCTTGATATTTATCTTGTGTTCCTGGTTGTCCCACTGCTTAAAGGTCAGCTTTACTTCCCAACATTTGATATAAAATTCCTATTGTATATTGGTATTAGTGATAGGCAGGTGATTTTTGATGAAGTTTATTTTTGAAGCCGGAGAAATTTTCGCAAAAATAAAGCAAAATACTGTAATTTTGTAAAAGTACTGGCTGAATTTTCAAGTCCATTGTAAAGCCTCACAACATGGCATTGTAACCAAAATTAATTGGGAAGGGGGGAGTCAGGAGGGTCTGTGGATAAGTAAAGTTGAGAAAAGTTTTCTTTAAAGCCACTCAACAATTTTTTATGTTTATAGCAAAGCTCCTGATCGATGTATTGACAACAAGATTGCTGGAGGTGCTGGGGTTGAGGGGTGTCAGGGGAACTGGTGGAAACATGTCACGAGTAAAAAATAAATAAATAATATATATCAAAGTTAAAGTATAGTTTAAAAAAGAAAAAGTATCTGCCAAAAATGTAATGCCAACTTCACACATTGGGCCTGATTTGTTAAATCTCCACAAGGCTAGAGAACACTTTCATCAGTAAACCTGGGTGATCCAGCAAACCTGGAATTGATCTGGACCAGGATAGAAAACATAACAAATGTTAACATAACAGCTAACATATAGTAAATTACTTTTAAGAAATCCTTTATAAGTTTGCTCAATCAACCAGGTTCACTGATGAAATTGTCAGGCTCAATAATTGCAAAGCTAATTATTTTTTTTTTTTTTTTTGCTGGGGCAGGGGGAGGAAAGTTGGGTATTTGGAAATATGTAAAATATATTTAAGAAAGTTGTTTTTCTTTACAAACATGTTTTACTGTTAGTAAAGGTAATTTTAATTTAAGGAAAAACAACATTATGTTCAGGGGATTTGCAATTAAATTATATTTGCAATTATATATATTAAAGCTACAAAAAAAGGCAAATAAATTGGTCTTTCAGTCCGTAGCAAAGTAATAAACTTTCTTTTGTTTAGCAGCATTGGTAGTTCACTGCCACTTATTTAACTTGTTGCCTAGAGTCAGTCCTTATTATATGCTACAAATGCAATAGTTAATTTTGCTTAATAGATTTGTCTTTTCACTTGACATAGACAAAAACATAATACATTTTCTATTTACCTATTTATACTCTGTTTGATAATGAGATGTGATGAGAGATTACAAATTAGCTGTATGATCCATAAATGTTGTTGAAGTTGGTAAAACAGTAAGGGGTCTGGTATGAAGCAGACGAGCCAGGTAAATTGAATCTAATCAATATTTATGATTTGCTGTTACGCTGCAGTGCCTCTTCTAAAATACCAGTAGGAAGATCTCTTTCATTAGAGGGAAACGAAATTCACATTAACATCACAACCATTTCAGTACTGCCCTTTGAAGAGTACTACTCTAGATAATCTCAGGTTTGATTAAAGTACAGAGAAAATAAATTAAAAGTAAACTCAATGGAAGGTAAAAAAAATGTAATGAAGATGGTATTATGAATAGTATAAAGGCCAAGTTTTTTGTCTCATAAATTAGATATTGCTAAATGTACCCACAAACATTGGAAGACTTTGCTGGAATTTTATTTTTGTTGTGTTTTTGGTAAACAGCAGGCACCCCGATGTAATAATCTTGTGGGAATAGTTGTCTGTGTTTTTTTCATTTATTATGAATTCCATCATGAAAATGTTGATTATAGATTGCATTTTTGTTATGTTTATTATAGATTGTTTTATGGTTGTGTTTTTACTATGGATTCAGTCCAGTCTTTGTTGTTATGTTGTTATGGATTGTGCCATACTTTAGCCACTAAATAAAGCATTAATTTTTGTACATATCTGAGCATCTAATGTCTTTGTTTAGCTTAGGGCAGGGTAAACAATTTATAACTAGTATGTATTGGCTACTTTGTTTTGTGAACACATTCAACCATTCACTACCAGGGTTCTGTGGAAACCAGAAGTTGCTAGTGGTTCCTCGAACCGTAGCTGATTTACTGCCAATTTTATGATGTCTGCATGTTTCTGGGGCCAACACCACTTGGCAGAGCCAGCTAAATGATATCTTAGGTGTCTCTAAGGGTATTATTCCAGCCACCACTGTAAGGGGGCATGCTATACACTGGCCACCAATTGGCTCCTAATAAGTTGGTTTTAGAAAAGAGTTCCTCAGGGGTAAAAAGTTTGAGAAAGACTGTGACCACCACGAACCTGTTCTACTACTACCAACCAGTGGATTCAAAGCCTACTCCTTAGGCAGTGGAACACTTTTAAGGTAGATGTACATGTCTGGCTTCAGTATATAGTTACAATATCACTGTAGCAGGAATAGCCTTAACCCCAAGGGTATGGAGGAGCAGAACTTATGTACTGCTTTAAGTGCACATTTCTTACTGCTGTTAAACTTAACAGAGTGGAGTACTCCAAGTGAGGTAAGTTTACTTTTATCACTCATAAAAAAAGTCCTCTGTAGCAGATGTTTGTAGTAAAAAGCAACAGCTGTGTTTTCTTTATTATGTTCTCAGGCATAATATTGTTCTGTGGCACCCAAAAAAATATATGTCTCCTAACAAATATAACTTTGAATTCAGAGTTCTATAAGTTCATTTTGAAACCCTTTTTGGGTCTCCGGGCTGCAAGGATGAAACCTTGTATACCAGTGTTCCTGTTTGCTTTAAATAAAATAACAAAATCATGACATACTGCCTACTTTATTCATATCCACCGCATAACCGTAAAAAATAGTTGTTTGAAGTTTAGGCTAATTTACTCGCTCAGCAAAAATGGCTGATCAGTGTTCCTTGGTTGGAAGTAAATGTTTTTTTCTATAATTATGATGGTTACTACACCTATAAATACTCTAATTAGTTCTTCATCGGTGGTCTACTGGTTTCATTTCATGCTTATTTTCCATTATTAATTTTTTTAGGCAGACTTATTTGTTTAGTGCGTACATAATATATTCATAGGCTTTGGCTACTTGGAATTGAATGAGAAAATTTAACATGCATATCAGAAATAATCAAGCGACATTTATTGACTAAGACTGTGAAAAGCAATTTATTTTCACTCACTTTAATAACTGCATCACTCAATCACAGAGGCATCAGTAACAAAGCATTTTGTATATGGTATACAGTGGAGGTTTATGATGATCTTGGATTATTTGTGGATGATTCATTACTTTAACCATGTTTCAGGTTTAATCAATAAGTGCCTACACGGAGGTTCTTATGTACATACAGCAATCACTTTTTAGATAACCATTTTTGTTTATATCTATTAGAATAAATAAAGATTTATATTTTGTATCCCTCAAATGCCCTGATTTTTCACACCGGCCCTCTATAATCAGCTATAGATACATATGGTAGCAATGGCAATATGTTCATATATATGTACTTTGTAAAAACAAATATTTATACTCAACAGATAAAATTAGGTGGACAACCCTTTAAATCAGGGATTCTTAACCTTTTAATGACGCCAGACCCCCAATGGGTTGTCCAATATGGTCCCATACCCCCTTTACTTGACTGTCAAAATAATCATCACCATTCCTTTTATTAGTTGCCAGTATGACTTCAAATATGTCAACAGCTTGAATTTACTGTACTTTAGATATGGATAGCTAGGAAGAGAACATTAAATAAAATCATAAGCATTGATAACTTTATAATTTTTATTTACAAAAAGCAAAATTAAAAAAGTCACAAATATACAAACAGCTACATGTTTTTAAAAATATGACTTTGATTCACCTGTTTTAGATTATAAGCCAATAATTTTACTTCTTACACTTGAGTTTTACACTAGTGTATCACATAAATGTTGAGTAATACATTAGTGCAAAAAGCACTATGTACACAACGGTAGTCAAATACAAAATAAATGGCGTCACGCAGTCGCCTTCATATACAATGCAAAATGTGCCTCTAGAATCTTTGAGATATGTACATTGCCAATAAACGAATAAATACACGCTTGTTCAGTAAATATACATGTATTAAATTTAAATATTAAAATAAAATTTGTAGTAAATACACACGTGTATAATTAAATACAACCATTTGCAGGAAATGTTAAATGTTCTCAAAGATTCTATTGCGTTCCATTCACGTACTACCTAGGTATAAATTATTACATTAATTAAAATCAATCCCAGTACCCAGAGATAGAGTCCCATACCTCCAGCATTTGGTTCCCATACCCCCAAGGGACATGGATACCCCCAGTTAAGAACCCCTGTTTTAAATAGTTGAGTATGGATGTTTCGAGGGAAGGATACTTTTTAAAAATAATGCTACACCATACTGACAATTGTGTGATTCCAGCCCTGTGGAAACAGTTTGGGAAAGGCCTTTTCTGTTCCAGCATGTCTATTTCCCTATACATAGAGCCACCTTTAAAAATACAAGGTTTGCTAAGTTTAATGTGGACTATCTCTGAAGTCCTGACCTGAACTCAACAATTTTGAGATGAAATGGAACACAAGTGAGCCAAGACTACTCCTCCAAACCTACGAGTAATTTTTGCCAGATGGACCACCTTTGTTGTACCACCCTATATTTACAGATCAGAAACAGCCCTTGTTTTCTTTTTGTACTGTAATAAAATGGCACCAGAAGAGTGGGATGCTGAACTAAGATCTATTTCTGATACTGAGGTGGGTTGTATCTGAAATCAGTGTGAAATCATCAGAGTGTCTGCTTCTATTTGCCAACTAAGTGTAGACTCTATCTTACTGATAGTCAATGACATTTCTTGTATAATTATCTATTTAGTTGTTTAACTGATTGGTTACAAGTTGTGAAATCAGAGAATCGAAAATATAATATGATTCTTAAATTGGTGGGGCGGGTTAGAAATCGTGCTCTAAATACCTTAAAAAATTAAGATAGTGAAATCTAGCCTATACGTATTCAAAATTTTGAATGAGTCGTAACTTAGAATTACATCTGTGGTGTCTACAGAATGAGGGGCTGATATTCAGATGTAGGATTACATAAAATTTTAGGGTATTTAAAAGTATTTAGAAGGTATCAGAGTGTAGTGGGTGCTGTCTGATTTTTCTAGAAATTAATGTGTACTAAAGGTGATGTCACACTGACAATTTAGCAAAAAGTTGTGAAAGTATAATCATTGACTTTTTGAGTTATTTGTCAAGCCTCTAAATGTCACTTAATTTAAATAATTGTATTGTCCCTTCATTTAAAAAATTAACTCATTGGCGGTGGGGGACTCATCTTCAGGGTGTTGTCTTCTAGGTAGTGTTGGTGTTCCAATTCAGGTTGTCCTTATATTCGACCCCAAAATGGCTGTCCGAATTTGGGTAGACCCGACTCGAAAAAATACAAGCTTCGACGGTAAAATTTCGTATTAAAAAAATGCGTTAACAGGTTTCCTACAGGTTTTCCTACAATGGCATGATATCTCTTACTCTGTAACACACTTTCCTGCATGGTAATATTCTGATACATTTGTTACATTTTTCTTTTATCATAACCGTGGGAACTTTGTGGTCACAAAGTGGAAGACTTTGTAGAAGTGTAGAAGTTGAATGGGGACAAGTTTCCCCATTTATCACATCTAGTGCCCTGTGTTCTTGGATAGAGAAACGCTTGGATAGAGAAACTCTATACAAGAACACATACTACTAGCAACAGCAATCAGGATCACTCTTGCAGTCCTGTAGTATGTGTTCTTGGATAGAGTTTCTCTATCCAAGAACACAGGACTCCTTGTGTTCTTGGATAGAGAAACTCCATTCAAGAACACATACAACTAGTAAAGGGCTGC
Source organism: Pyxicephalus adspersus (assembly GCF_032062135.1). Lineage (NCBI taxonomy): Eukaryota > Metazoa > Chordata > Amphibia > Anura > Pyxicephalidae > Pyxicephalus > Pyxicephalus adspersus. Next base: position 24,111,373 of record NC_092861.1, read on the forward strand.
ATAAGCAATCTGATTGCTCATGTAGCCCTTATTACTCCCTAAAAATACCCCAAATTCTACCACCATTGACTTGGCATTCGATCACCTGAAAAATATCTCACTATTTGATCGAATAGCTGTTGAATCGAATAGTGAGATATTCGACCAACACTACTCCTAGGCCGTGAGATCAAATTGTAGTGACTAATACTTGGTTATACTGGGAATCAACAATTTTTGAAGAGCCCTGGATTGTTTGGTGGATGCTATTAATGCCTTCTGGGACCAGCAACCTTATTGAGTGGTAAATTGTCAGATGTTATTGTGTATGAAATTTTGTTATTATGGTTATTTTTTTTTTTTAATATTATAATTATAAATCTTTTTCTTTCGGGTAAAGTAAAGAGAGTGGTTGAAGTTTTTACCAAATTTTTGTTTTGACCAAAGTTGAGTTTTGGCCAAATAAGTAGCATGTTTGTGAACCTTTAACGTACCTTCTTAGCCTTGATTTGGCTCACTTGTTGGAGGTTGAAATAAAACCATTATGAATACAATGAACTATAGGACTGAGAATTTAAAGCAATTTGTGGATCAGTCAACAAGTTCACTGAAAATTATGTTAAAATTCCACAATGGATGTTTATATAAAGATTGACAGACTGATACCTATAGCTTTTGAGGTGCCATGGAAGAGGCTCTTTGACTTACTTCCTGAAAGTGACAGAATACCTTCCTGTGGCCTACTGCTTCCAATCCGAATCTTTCAAAGGACTAGCAGTTGTGGCAGTGCTTTTAGTACTAGTGATAGTAGCTTTTTTGTAAAGTTTTCTTTAAACCACAGCAGCCAGGCCCAGCTGCAAGTAACATTCACAATTAGCATCTAAGACATGTAGTTTCAGACTAATTGTGTCCAGGGCTGATATAGACATTCTGGGTTGTAGGGACTCCACAGACTAATAGCCAGAATTTGTCCTTAGCTCAGCAGAAGGTACAATGTGGACTACCTACCCTTCTTAAAAAGTTTACAATTCTTGGTACTAAATGGTAAAAAAATGCAGATGCAGATACTTGTGACTGAACAGGCCCAAATAAAACAAACATGATATCTGACACTCATTAAAGAGGCTTTCAGATATTTGCCCCTCATCCAGGGAAATTATTACAGAGGTACCCCTGTTGGGTTAGCACAATTTATTTAATATCAATTATGTCTCACCAACAACAATGCTTTATCAGTATATACTGGTATATGTATATCAGACATGAGGTCATCCTAAAGAAATGCAGCATATCCTGTAAGGTTTAAGGATGATTATGGGACCAGAGCTTGCTGGATGCAACATGTTTCTTTGATCATCTGCCAAGTTATTGATTTCCAGCAGAATCTTTGGGTGAATTCAGTTTTCTTCCACAGCTAAGTATCTTTTGTTACCGTTTATTAATTATTATTACAGTATTGCATTGTTTTGTCTATCTTATTATTAAATTGTCTTTGTATTATCTCTCTTTGTACACTTCAAATTGAAACCCATCAATATTTGCATAAACTGTCACAAATTATATCCGTGACATAACACTCCCTTACCCATATATACAAGGATTAATTAAAGAACTGCTGTACACACACTGGTAAAAGCCACCTTTTGAAAGAAAAACACAGCAGAGACTTCCAAATTTTGCAACAACAGTAGTTTATGCCCATAGTAAATCTTTTTTAACCACCTCTTCTAGTGAAAATCAGAGTAAATCAGTATCAATCATGACAACATATTGCACTCCTGTGATTAAATGACAGATCCCCTGCAGTGCAATAATAACCCCAGGAATCCTTGCAGAATCCATACAATCATGAAGTAATTCTTGTGGCAGTTCCACAACCAGCTGAATCTGTCATTGACCCTTTTCAAACTGAACCTGGTAGGTAGATTCATTATTAATTACCTAGTATGTGAGTGCTTTTAGTGTGTGCATTCCTTATATTTACACATTCGGTAGAAAGCTGCCTAAGAAGCCTGCTAGCAAGTTGTATAAACTGGCAGCCTGCTCTTTTATTAAGATCCGTTGAAGACCTTTCCATGTTGGAGAGTTTAAAAACTTCTGCACAATTTAGGCCTAAAGTGAAATTATTAATAGATAATAATAATAATAAATTATTAATGGAAAAAAATAAAATAACACCTACCTTTACAGGTGGAAAGTCATCAATAGTTCTGTGATCCTAATCTAGTTGGTCCTGCGCCATCCAGGTTTCCCTCTTCATTCCTGTACCTTCTGGAAACAGTAAAGTGCCAATCTCGCTGTGCTTACATACCCTTTTTTTTTGTTTTTTTAGATTAGAGGCAAGCTTTTTCAGTGCATGCCCAAGATTGGACATAAGTCCATTTGTGATAGGTCTAAGGGTCACAGACTATACCTGTGAATGCAAAAACAACCTTATTATTGTCTAAAGCTCAATTGCTGTATAAAGTTAACAATATTGTCACTGACTTTCCCGAGTGGACAATTGTACAAAGTTAAAAAACCTACAGTTTCTTCAGAATGTATAATAGAGATTTTTGTACACATACTACAGTAGATGGTAAAATGATTTTTTAATTCCTGTTTGGGAGCAAAGGGCAAAAAGACTGCATATTTAAATAAAAATGAGATACATGTCTATTATTAAGGGGTAACTGGCAACCCAACCAAGAAAGAAAGGTTAGCAAAATAGATAACTTAAAACGTCTCATTGGAAAATGCGATATACAATGAAAACTGCTGAATACTTAAAAACTCTTATAAGCCACACAAAACACAAAGGAGCAAACACATTTTACAGAGCATTAGGGAGCTATAGAGAACTAACAATATATTTACATAATGACTTCCAGTACCGTATCATCAATGCAGTCCTTCTATCCATGGGGAACTGCATTTATATTAGTCAAGGTTGCTATTTGTATGAAGTTCCAAGAATTAAAGTCAACAGCTCTTGGGTTCACCTGCCTCTGGTTTGCATATGTTATGTATTACTGATAGAATTCAATTAATTAGCTACTTGATTGTGGTTCTCAAAGGAATTAGCTTGATGCTGCCTGGCCCCATGCCATTTCTGCTTTCTAAACTTTCCTGAAAAATGTAGAAAATGATATTTTGCGGTTTTCTATTATGTGGAGCATATAAGCTCGGTAGTATCCTTCCCCACTCATCGTTAGGAAGTATCATTGGTGATACAAGCAAATATTAAAATGTAAAATAATGAGAAGGTTTCAGTGTTTCAGAACAGGTAATACCAGAGGGGATTGTATCTAAGACTCAGTCACTTACCTCGCAATGATTCCTAGCACAACTCAATAATTCTTATACAGAAACGTGCAGCGTAAAAGCAGCTGAACGGTTCCCTGGGACCTAACATTAAATTTAATAATGAGTACAATGGTGTTTGCAGAAACCTGAGCATTTTCTAACTTTTCACCTTGAAACAAAGGAAGAAAGGTAAGAAGGGAGGAAAGATGGGTGTAAAAGGAGAAGATGAAAGTAAGGAAAGTGTGGAAGAAGTAAGAATTGAAAGGAGGGAAATGGGAAGAGAAGAAAGGAAATTGTTTAAAGTAATTCAAATTTTTGTTTGTTATTGTAACAGAAGTTATAGAAGTTTTGTAATAGGAAAATAAAACCAAACACTTTCATTTTTTTATTAACATTTAAAGGCATAGAAGTCCATTCAACTGCTATGGGGCCCGGAGGTCTATGAAAGTGTGATTTGGCTACTGTTTGGCTACTTTGTCAATACCTAACAAAAAGCAAAATACAATATATATATATATATATATATATACACACAGGTAGTCCCTGGGTTACATACGAGATAGGGACAGTAGGTTTGTTCTTAAGTTGAATTTGTATGTATGTCAGAACAGGTACATTATGTTAATAAATGCAATTAGGACAGATGTTTGTCTCAACACATTATTAGGCAGCGTGGTGTCAGTTACTGTATACAATCCTCACTGTGAGTTAATCACTAGCAAAGCAAAAAAAAAAAAAGAACTATATGGAGCATAGTCATTCATTAACTTCTGGAGCAAGCTGTGCTTTGATATGCAAAAGGAAACAACTTCAGAGTTGTAAAAAAGAGTTACAAGAGGCTGCAGTAAGAGCTCAGTTCTTAAGATCACACACTACCTTAGCTGTGTTTAGCAAAAGATTTCTTCTGCATGTAGTGCAAACCGCCCCCTTCAAGCCTCTGTTCTGCACAGGAGGGAGCAGGGAAGCCCGGTTCGTCTTTAGGAGATGTCTGTATGTTGGATGTCCTTAACCCAGGGACTACCTGTATATATAGTATATATCTGTTTCATGGAAGTAAATTAGAAATAAAACCAGACACTTGATTGTTTGTAATAAGCAGCTATAAGTATAGCAGATCATTCATCTGATATGTGGGGCCCAGCAGGAGAAGGGGTAGTTTAGGTAAAAAATGTGTTTTCTAAAAGTGTATAGTAGAGTTCAGGTACTTCCTTCATGTTGTTATGAAAGTGAAGTGCAGTGATGTTGGTTAGTGATTACTGTTTTTATTGAATAACACTGGTTTTAGCATATGATAGAGTCATAGATCCTTAAGCTAATCTATAGTCTATTTAGGAGCTTTGAGTTTCAGAATAAAATAAGTGCTGCCCCCCAGCACTGTCCTTCACAGACTCACTGCTTTTTGATCCAGTGTTGTAACCTATTTCCTGTAATCCTAGGCCATCATGACAAACTTGTCATTACAAAAGCCCTGTTTATCACTGATGAGTAAGGAGATGAGAAAGGACCCCAAACCTAATGTGGCCAGACATAATATTGCAGGACTTAAAGGAAAGTATGCATACAGAGATTTAATAAAAGCAACCTTAGGCTGGTCTCTAACTGAAGCTAAACACCTTCAGGAGTTATTCCCATACACAACAGCCCTCTTGGGAATATCTTACATTCAGTAGTAATCCATTTGCTGTTCCTACTGTAACAAGGCCCCAAGATGAAGAATACGATGCTCAAGTAAATTAATACATCAGTTAAAATGAGACAGTCATAGATAAATAAATAATACCATACTCAATGGAATGACAACACAATGCAATGACAGGGATAGAAAAGTGAACAAAGATTGTGCAATGCATATTTACATTTTGAACTGCTGATAATAATTAGCTGTAGAGTTGCTAATTAGAAGACAATTACCCTCAATAAAAATAATGATTTCTTCATCTAGGACAAATATTGAATAATTACATTTTTTTCATAAGCACACACATACTGTCTGCTTCTAATAGGCTAAATTAAATAATAATACAGTTACAATTACTCCTACATTATTATTAGTATAGAACAAAACATCAGCTTAGGGAAATTTAGTATCTGAACTTTGAAAGGCTCTGAGTGACAGCTATTCTCCTGCTCCAAGGTCGCATTAAAATATGTGAATTGCAAAGAGTAGGTTTTATAAAAGAAGAAATTATTAAAAAAAGTGAGATGATAAATATTATAGCCATGAACCAGCTTAAGGACCTGATACTGAAAAGAAAATTCAAAAAAAGGTAGGACTGTGTAATTCTGGTTTTCCTATAACATAAGTAGGACAATATTATATATTTGTCTTGCAAATCATTCAATGTAACATAAAATTAGATATGTTTACTCCAGTCTAATGCCACACATACTTAAAGAAATAAACCAATTGACATGAGTTTGTAGCTTTGATCCCCCCAAATCCTCACCATTCTGTTGAGTTTGTAGTCTGAAACTCCTAGAATCTTCACCTCCCTTTTGTTTGACATAAAATCTCTGAATTTGGGCATGTATGTAATGCATTGAAATTATGCAATAAAATTATCAATGATTTAAGTTAAAGTGTGTTTCTAGACAAAATATTTTTAATGATTAGTAAAAATCATTGCAGGGTTATTATTCACTGTTTATACTGTGTACCATTGGGTAAAACTATCTTCACATTTTCCCTTTTGATCTGTTAAACATACCAATGAACATTTTTTGTTATATCTGTTGATCCTGCTTGCAGTTTGGTGAGCTGGTAATATCATGTGTTCTCTCCCTCTTCAGCACCTTTATATTATTATGGAGAAGAGAAAGAGAACAATGTAGCTCTGCTATGAATACAGTATGGTAAGTAAAGGTAGTCGTGCTGGGACAGAAAGTGCTTTTGGCATTATCACTGAATGAACGTTGAAAAAAAAATGAAAAGGAAACAAAAGAAATGCAGCCACTAAATCAAAAGACTGGTAATCTGCAAAATACTTAATATATGTTCTTGAGTTTATACAAACTTTACCAAAACAAATAAAGCATTTAAAAGAATAAAGTTATAAACTGAAGCTAGATATCTCTGTCTCTGTCTCTTGTCTGTATCCTGTCTGGAAAGATTCCCCTTCTTTATTTGTATTGGTGACCATAGGTAAGACGATCGGAAGTGAGAAGAGATCCAAAATTTCTCTGGTGGAGAATCACTGCCATTAAAAAAATACAAACCTAGTAAATTCTCTACCAAGTAATGTTTCAATGATTGTCGGATTCACGTATTAATAAATACACCCCTTTGATTTGTCATCAACAGGTAGAGAAACTCCACCTCAAATGTTCCACAAACAGAGATAAAAATGTTGTTTACTTTGAAGAAAAAAAAATGTGTTCACTTTGAAAAAATATAAATACAAAACTGAAATCAGTATCAGGACATGCAGTGAAATGCCTCCAAAAATGTACAAATATTAAATCAGTCTGAGCAATCAATTCAGATTTCTGTCATCAGTTCGCTGAATGAGGAACCTGGATGAATTCTACTGGGTAATGGCTTTTATCCCACATTGTTCTAACAAGTTTGACAAAGTGGAAGATCTAACATACTTCACAATGGCATTCTGTTCCACAGGGGTATCACAGTCCTGTTGGGTGTTAAATCAAGTATCTTGGTGGTCCACTTTAATCATCCCTGGTTTCTTTTCGGTATACATGACAATTGTCCTAGAGCTAGTAATCAATCTTATTTTCTCCATCTGCTGGCATGCTCCATTTATCAGGTGACAGTGAGGCATGGAGATCATTCACGTGGACAAATGGCACTGCTTTATTGACTTAAAGAAACAGAAAGCATAATAAATGTAGTAAACATCCATACTTCTGGTATTCATAGTTTGAAACCAATCACAGAAACCAATCACAACTTATCTTTCATCAATCTGATGTTAACAAACATGAAATCAGATTGACATGTAGTACTTATCCATTATAAAATGTTTGCTCATCTTTAAAAAAAGGTTAATTTGTCTAACGTGAAAATATGCTTTGCATTTTTTGCCAAATTGCCAGCCGATCCTGTAATCAAAATGCCTTTACTATGCTACTAGTTTGTATTATTGGTGTATGACCGTGAGCACCTTTATTTTCTCTTCACCTTTATCTAACCATCACTGAGACAAAAATCTTCTTTTCAGTTTTGATTCCATTTGGTCTGAAAGTAAAGGAGGTGCTCTAGCTACATGTAATAGACCATGAGAGGTCTCAGGATATTGCAAATGATTTCACTTTTTACATACATTCACTGAAACATTGCTTGGTGGTGCCATTCCTGTCATTGAAACAAATGGACCTGGAGTATTCTCCACCAGGGAATATTTCTGTGAATGTCAGATTCACTGCTATATATTGAAGCTGAGAAAGATCGATTCACAGAAGGGGTCTTCAGGAATAGTGGATATGTGTTTTTATTGCCTAGCCTGGTTTCTATTAGTACAAATAAAGGGAAAGGAGTAAGGGAAAAGACAGGCTTTTGATAGGTATGAGTAATAAACAAGGAGTGTTTTAATGTAATTATTTTGTAGCCCTATTACTAACATAGACCTACTATGCTAACTGTGTTCAAAAACATATAAAAAAATATTCATACAAGTAATCATACAATGGTAATGTAATACCACGTTTACAGTATCACACCGATATTAGTACTATGGGGATATCTCAATTACCCAATGCATTTCACCCTGAGGCTTCTTCAGGGAATTTTTGAGATCAGAATGCTGTTAATAATAATCATATTAGGAGGAAGTCAACATACAATGGTTAGACATCTCTAAATATTTTCACTTACATAAAACAATCATGATGCTTGGAGTAAGAAAAAGACATATAGGAACATCTATACCGGATGCCAGGATGCCCTAGTATAGATATTCCTATATGTCTTACTCCAGTCATTATGATTGTTCTATGTAAGTAAAAACATTTTTTATGCTTTTTTTATATACTTGTTTACATTTAGAGATGTCTAATCATTGTATGTTGACTTCTTCATTTTTATGATTATTACTAATAGCTTTCTAATCTCAAAAATCCCCTAAAGAAGCCTCGGGGCGAAACGCGTCGGGCAATTAAGATATCCATATAGTACTAATATCGGTGTGAAACTCTAAATACAGTATTACATTGGCATTGTATGATTATTTGTATGATTATTTTATTATATGTTTTTGAACACAATTAGCGTAGTAGTTCTATGTTAGTAATAGGGCTACAAAGTATTTACATTAAAACACTCTTTGTTTATTACTCATGCCTATCAAAAGCCTGTCTTTTCCCTTACTTCTTTCCCTTTTATTTGTACTTTCACTGCTTTATAAATAACTCCGATGTAAAACCACATCCTAATTTATTTACAGTTGGCTGTTTGAGAAATGTGTACAGATTCTGGCTCCAGAGGACTGCAATTGAACAGCCCTGATCTAGACAATGGCATTTTTTAATTTCTGTCATGAACTACAGAATAGGTACAGAGAACTAAAACTAAAAAAGCAAAATAATATTGCAGTAGATATGTCAGCACATACCTTCCTGACATTATCCCCTTAGGAAATCTAGTTTTACTCATCTGATATAAAAATTGCATACTGGCTTGAAAAGTGATTCAAGAAATATTTATAGTATGGATCATGAGGTAATATGAAATATTTTGTTCATTAAATAGCTGACATGCTTTAATTATATACATTAGAATTCAGTAGTGTTAAGCCATTAACAGTGTGGCCTGATAACATCCAATATTATTAATTGTTTCATTACCACATATTCCACTGGCACCGGCTTTACAAGAATTTATATTAGTGAAATGCCTCCATGAAACCTTTTGATGGCTGTGAAGCCAGCGGAGTGGTCTGTACTTTAATCTTATGTATGCTAATGAGCATGTACATAATTTATATTACAGTGGATTCTGTGTTTTAACTTCTCTAATACCCATTATACATTGAAGTAGCATGCTAGTAATTTATGCTGTGAATGTGCAGAACTAGACTTCGAAGACTTCCAAGAACATTCAGTCTTTTTCAAAAAAGTGATTCAAAAATCACTAGCAAAAAAAAAGTTTTAAAAAAATAAGAAAATTTAAACCCAAGAACAAATATTTGATATATTGCACATAATACAATATATAATATATAATACAATATAATACAAATATTGGATGTTGTAAATTTTATTAATACAAAGAACATTTTCAGCAAGTATAAAAAATACCTGTTGATATTGCGCAAAATGCAGCCTACTTGTCACGTCCTGTGCACTTATCTTCTGGTCAGTTTTATATTACCAACCAATTCTCCCACCCCCAAGTAATGAAGAGGAAAAGAGGATCAATCATTTTTCCCTTCATAGATACATGGAATGAATTACAGATGATGTGTTATTTGTTGCAATACCAGGTGAAAACAAATGGATAAATAAGGATAAGGAAAAGACTATTTCAACTATCTAAGGATATTCTTTAAAGCAAAAATCAATGCAAAGTGTAGCAAATCATCACTCAATTGAAATCAGTTTCCCAATGTTGCTAATAAAAATTACCAATATTCCCATAATAGGACTGATTTATTAAAGCTCTCCAAGACTGGGAAAGATTGACTATCATGGGAGAACTTGGGTAATCTTTGTGACTGTTAACCGAGTAAAATCACAGCAATTTTTTCCATCTTAAGTGCCAGATAATTTGACTCTCGACTTGGAGATTCACTGATCAAAAAAGTGCCATCAGGCTAACCCCATGCTGTTTATGTTTTCTAAAATTGGAGTGATTCATCAGTAAAGGTATGACCTAATCATTAGAGTGATTAGAGATACCTGTGGTGAACTCATTGATCAGTATTGACTATACATGTTACATTGATAATCAACACATATCCTTTCTGATAGACTATAAAACACGGTTTACAATACAGATTAAAATGGGAAAAAATTTAAAGCACCTAACATATAAAAGTATTGAAAATGGCTTTTAGTAATAAAAAATGGCTATTGTACTGCATTAACACAAATTTTATAAGTTCAATTTCTTGTTTATAGACATTTTGGTAAATTGCCAGTCCATTAATCACATGAATAAAACACATGAATAAACAATTGTCGATATATGCACATTATTACAACGCACTAGAAGTCCGAGGTCTTGTAGGACACTTAAATCCACTATTACCCATCTGGTTTCAGTTCTATATTATACTGTGGAAACTATTCATGCTTCATAGACCTGTTATGCTCAGCTCAAATTATAAATTATAAAGAATTGTAAAATATAGAAAGAGTGAAGAGAATGGATGGAGAGGAGTAATTTCTGTGAATTGCTGGGAAAACCAATCAAATTACGCAAAACACAGAAACACCATTTAATGATCAATGTCTCATTAGTAACAGTAGTGGACAAAAGTAAAAACCCCCTACACTTTTTCGCCAAATAATCCCAATTGACAGTAAGATAAGTTATAACTGACTCCAGCATATGGCAGACACCATTTTTTATAACGTAGTCCACATGGAAAACACCTTGCTCAATGATTTAATATATTCTTTTTAATAAGGATAACAAAGTCGACTATTCTCTATTCCATCACTAATTACTATACCAGGTGTATGTAATCAGTCTAATTAATTGTCCAGTCACTTAGTCTATTTGCATAGAGAAAAATACATGTGTAAGCATTTTGTGTCAAAGTTTGCTGCACAGTGAACACAGACTAGAAAAAAGATAACAGACAAGTGTAGTAAAAATTACAAACCATTTGCAAGAATTATATGTGTAAATTAACAAGGGGCTTGCCACTGGGCCTAATGACTGTAATCAATGGACTGTAATCATGTAGGTAAGGGATATAGTAATGAGCCTTCTCCTTGCCTGGTGGTTGTCAGGGGGTATACCTGTCCTCGACATCACAGCCATTGAGAATTCTCACTGTTGCTTGTAACCTCTGAGCATAACAGACCATTGACAATAACTGGGGTGGGACTGTCCTTTACAACCATTAGCCAATGAGAACCATCACCACCATATATCTTAACAACAGCGTTACAGTTCTATGTATATTTTAATAATGATTAGCTATAAGCTAGTTAGCAGCTGAACATGGTAAACAAGGTATCTCAAATTTTGATGTTCATGAATATACATGAAATGCAATTTATTTAAATATAAAATATAGAACACCTGCTGGTTGTTTACAATAGAGGGCAGGCAGTCCACAAGAGTCTGGTGCAACAAAACATATTAACAAAAAACTAAGATGTCAATTTGGTAAATTAAAGTTCTCCACAATGCTATATAAATACTGAGATGTTTTGATTAATTAATTATGCATGTATTAAAAACTAAAAAGAATAGACTAGAACTGAGCTGGGTTTTAACCAAAAGTCCAGCCACTACCTACTGTGATAGTACATGCCTAATGATAAGGTTTGTGGCATATTGAGTAAGTTAATATAAGCTAGGCAGAACAATTATATCACTTTTCAATAAATTGCACCATGTTTAGTTGAACACCAGCCTGCAGCAGATGTGTAATATTGGTGGACAAAAATTCAATGGAACATATCCAAAGTATTTTTTTGATTTTTTTTTATTTGTTTATCCAGATTTCTCTGACACAGTAGTACCTCTGAGCATTTGCATTTTGTACTTGGATAAATTTGACAAACGAGTTTTTTACACTACGTTAACCATAAACCAATAGTCTAAATGGCCGTATATATGGAAAATGTATAATGCTTAAACTTTCTTCACCACCTAATTTTTTCCAGAAAAAGGAAACACTCAAATCCTTAATACTTCTGGGGAACACATGACACATGCATTATTTCCCACATGTGACAGTGTTGACGATTAGCAATTGAATGCTTCGCATTGTAACAAGTTGGAGGGTTACAATGCTACTTGTTTTAATCCTGAGTTTGGCACAGTGGCATGTATCATAAATATGGCTGCTGCGGCCGCCAGTTTTAAAGCTAAATCCCAACCTTACACAGTTATACAACTCCTTTTCTGTACTGGAGTTCATAATGGTTTCATTAAATAAATTCAAGGTCAATGGGAATGCTGCCTGCTATGTACATTATCAAATGGCTTCCCACTGACAGCTAATGTACACAAGGGGAGCTTGCACTGATAGTATTTCAGTTGGCTGGTAATTGTTAGGGGTGGTACTTCCCAAACACAAATCCAAGTTTTAGCAATGTCCAATCTCTTCCCGGGGTCTCTGACCCTTGCATGCCTTTTTTTGGTCACATCTTCCGGAGATTAGTTTAGGGATCTGAAAATTTGCTATCATAGGCAAAGCTTAGGTTCAATTTAAAACTTATTAAATGTGTGTGTGTGCATATTCACGTTATATGTATATATCAGTGTTTTCCCGAGCCATTTTTAGCCAGGTGCACCATTTGAACTTTTCAGTAACCACCCAGCTGTTTTTGGGTGCTTACTGAGTAGTTGTGTCACAATACAGGGGCTGCCACCCGCCTACAACTTTCTTCCCATCCAGCTTAAAAAAATTTCTGGGGAGAAAAATATATATTATATATAAAAAATATTTATATATATATATATATATATATATATATATTACGTCAATTAAAACAAACATAGCAATATGTTTTATGAACTAGAAATTAGAATTTCTTCTTTTTTAGTGCATTGCTTGCTCTTTTAGTATAGAAACTACACTTAGCATCCTTTTTTTGTGCTGACCTTCAAATGACCTTTACAACTAGCTTTTTTTTTTTGGTCCTTACAAACCACTTACTTTTTAAGGTCTTTACGTTCAAATCCCATTTCTGCTAACATTTGCTTTATGGTGCAATTGTTTTTTGTTATAGGTGTGATCTTTCTTTGACCCTGCCTTGGAAACCAGCAATCCAGTCTGAGGTTACGACCCCACTGGTACCAGGCTGCTTTCTCAAATAAAGATGTATGGTGTGGAGCCCAACAAGAAAGAATAGAAGGCTCACTACATTCTCATTCTCTTCAGGACAATCTTTAATTTTGTGGCAAATAAAACTGTCACTGCTAGAAAGCCTGATATAAAATAGAGAATACAAAATTATCAGTAGCCACTTGTATCCCTAAAACCGTGTGTTATTTTTCCTATTGTAATAAAGAATGCTAGAAGTTTAAGTGCTGAAGGTGCCCTATCACCTACACAAGGTTAACTTTTGTCTAGGCAAAAAAAACATAAAATAATATCCAGATATTTACTTTGTTTTGGTCAGAGTAGGGAAAGCGTAAAAGCTCTGTCAACTGTCCATGTTAGATATATTTTACCTCCCCTTGTTGGGGACATTTTGAAACCTTGACAAATTAGTATAGGACTGGAGGGTCAAAGAGCAGCTGTATCACACCAAACCCTGTAGTAACCCACTAGTTAAAAGAACTTTTAGTAAGTTTCTTACTTCATGTTGTTTTCAATCTCAGCATTTTAGAAGCTGATATTAGGGCAAATTTGAGTATTTACACTTGTAAAATTTTAAATGGTTTATCTCATGCACCATGCACTGGAGGGGAAATAAAAACTCTTAAAAGAGGATACAAAAAGCAAAAAAAAACTGATAAAATCTGAGAGTGGAAATTCAATTGAATTAATAATTTAGACAACAAAAGCATTTAGATTCAACAAAATGACCCTAATTTGCTAAAGGAGTAAAACATGATCACTTTCAAACTAAATTTTCATTTATCCTATGAATAAGATGACACAATGGCCCTGATTTGTCAAAGCTCCTCAAAACTGGACAAGGTGGACTATCATGGGAGAACCTGGATGATTAAGCAAACCGGAACTGGATCGGGTCCATGATTGAAAACATTTGCCAAATAATAGCTCACCCAGGTTCTCACATGATAGACAATCATCTCCCGTCTTGGATAGCTTTAATAAATCGTGCCAAATGTGGAAATTACATTTCAAAGACAAAATGGCTCTTTAAATGTGGGTTCAAGCCAAACTGGAAGTGGCTTATATCCACAGGAGTAACACTGACACCTTAATCCAATTACCATGAAATGTGACAAGGCAGAAGATGAGTGTTCAAGAATAATGGGAGGTGTGAAAATTATCTTGTTCTAACTACATAATTCTATCCTTGGTGTCAGAAAGTGTCAGAAAGCTGCCCATGGGTTATCCTTGGGTTTGCATGGCTGCAGGTGTGAATTGTTGTTAAGTTACCACTATAGAGATGTTTAAACAACATTATATGTGGGAGAAAATGATGCAACAAAAGCCACCTACCCCTACTCAGGGACAGTTGTTGCTTTAAGTAGATGGCCACTTTTAATGAGTTGTCCTCCCCATTCAAACTGACCCTCACTGAACTTACAGTAGCTCAAACAACTGTTTTGTTTACTTCCAGCCAATTTGAAAATCTCCCTAAATCTTTACGACAATAATCTTCATTGGAAACACCTGAACTCAGTAGTAAGGGGGTTGTCTAGATCTTTTGGCAGTGTAATCTATTTTAGACTCAAGATGTATGAATATGTTATCCTACAAAGACATTGGAGACAGAATGTCTAAAACAGTTGGAAGTTTTAAATATTCAACAACTGTTTTTTATAAGAGAGCTAAAGTGGCTTAGAGGTATTGGGCCAATATTGATATAACACCTACAAGGCATTATTTAATCTCAGCCATCTCTGGTTCATCCTCAAAGGGATTTTAATGATATTCCTCAACAAATTTACCAGTAGTAACATAGATGTCACAATATTAAAAAAAACATCTCACTAAGAAGTATTATGTCATCTTCTCTGCATGCAGCAACATGTTTTTTTCTTGAGAGAGCCAAGGATTTCCACATTTCCATTGAATAATTAATAATAATAAGAGTGTCTAAGTGCAATATAAGAAGAAGACAAAGAATAAATAAAGCACCCATAAAAGAGACCAGTGAGCATAATATCTGTTTTTGATACTACATTATTATATTTGTATCATTATTTATATCATTATTATATTTATATTATATATTTTTTATATCTCTGTAGTATACTATTTTGTATGCTTTGACATGTGTGTTCATATACAGTAATTTATGTGCAAAATAAGAGGAAAATCTAACAGGACTGTGCTGTTTTTGAATAATTATTCTACTAAAGTGCACTTAGCATCAGATTATAAGGGTGAGGCATAATAAGTAGTGTATGTTTCACTTCCAGGTATATGTTGCATCTCATACAATTTATAGTACGCCTCTAGATAGTACCTTTCCCTATTTTTTTTCCAGAAGGATATCTACTTCGTATAGGCACCATCCAAAATGTTGGCGTAGAGATAACATAATCATAAAAATCCTGGTTCCAGTCCAGTGTTTAAGACTTTTTATTTTATGAAGGTGCAGCTTACCTTTTGTTATGTAATAAACCATGCCGTTGCTTTATAATGGTACACATAAGGAATATTTTCAGCAAGACAATGGTTCACTTTTTTGGTTTTGATTGGTTACAGCTGTTTGTGGCACAGTACACTGCCCAATACTGCATATGTTCCTTTCTTCAAATATCTTATCAATAACTCACTATATAGTAAAGAAAGGATATGGATGGTAACCCTGGGGCTTCATCAAGGGCAGCTCCCATGTTTTCATCCAGGCCTATTGATTTTAAAGCCCCCCACTTTAAAAATGTGAATGAGTGGGCTGAAAAGATTTTCATGACTGCCAGCAGATACCGGTAATTTAGTATTGGAGGAGTTCTATTAGTATAACTACCCACAAAGGGAAAAATTATTTATAATAATATGTATTGTATGTATTAAGTATAAAGTATGACCATGCAACCATTTTTGTTTATTCAAGTATGTATTTATATAACTCATATGGCCACCTACTGAGCTTCCTGGCATATCCTACTAACTGATGAATTGTAAGTCTCGAAGAAAAATGTGTTGATACATGAGGTGCTCTGTGTCTGGGAAAGCTAATGACATCCTGGGCTCAGCTATTAACCTTCAAGGAACAGAAGCTAGGCCCAGTAGTTTCAGAATGAGTTGGGCCTATATTTCACCGTGACAAGCATTAGTAATGAATAATTAAGCATTTAATATTATGTTGCTTTGGTGAAAAATTATCACTGTACTAAAGCTGGTCTTTGAACCGACTTGCTATTGCAATGCACTGCATTTAAACAAGTATCTGAGAAAGCCTTGATGAAATAACAGGGTTTAGATGGCTTTTGAAAAAAAAAAAAGCAGCCAGATATTGCATTTAAAATCCCTTTACAGCTGAACAGCCATCCTGCTGCGAGAATTTCATCAAGAATTTAAGAGGGGGAAATTCACCCAAGTATAGTCTCACGTCTCACACCAGCTCGCCTGAGGTCAAACTGTGTTATTCCCCATAATACTTAGTTAATGTCAATGAAACGAATAGCCCAGCAGATAGAAAGGCCTCTACAAATTAACCTTTAAAAACTTCATCCACGAGTCTTGCTTGATTTAGTGGTGTTCATTTTTTACTATAATGTGAAATCTGCTCCTGAAATTAGCTTACCAACATCACATTGATGGATGCTGTTGAATTATCTTAATTCCATGATGGATCTTCAAAATGTAATCATGGTTGGCAGGGCAGGCAAGAGAGAAAAAAGGAAACTGAAAATGTTTTGGGTTGTTTAAAGAATCATACGACTGAAAAGAAAAGCTGTAATAAAAATAATACAAAATGAAAACTAGAACTTTTTTCTTACCATGGAGTAGAAGAGTGGAGTATCTGATGCATGTGTGAGTGTGGAAGAAGAAACCTCTATACAGCAGGGCTGAAATGTGAGAGATAATAGCAGCACAAGCAGTCACTATATGTACTGATAAGAAGCATACTAAGGGACACCAAGTACAAAGGCAGGCTTTGGTGCAATGGTGAGTCAGATATTGGTGTAATTTTGTATTATCCCCCAAAAAACATTAACATTGCGAACAGATTCGGTGTTGAATTTAGTAACAGTTCTTCTAATATCCTGTAGCCCCCAGTGATATTCACAGATACCAGCAAATATATCACGGCACAGAAAGTCGCCTATCACTAATAACCTATTTGTGGCCCCTACCTGATCTTCTGAAGAAAGCTTGCTGCTTATTATTGTCAGGGGACTCCCTGTGCTATAATATGATTGTTGGTAGGTGTCTGGTGTCTTGCAGGCTACAGGAGATCAGCAACATTGTCAGTAAATACTGGATCTGGGTTCCACTTCCAAGGCATGCACTACAGAACTCTATAGACATTTATAGACAGTTCAGTCTCCTGGCCCCATGCATGTAACAGGGGATCTACTAAACACGCACAGCTCACAGTATGTAGAAAATGTGATGGTCACAGGTAAGCATCTACTACTCCATGACACTTAAGCCCTAAAAGAGTTTTGGCTTATTCCAATAGCATTCACCAACTGACTCATTCTTGAGCTTGCTACCTCTAACCTCACACCCCAAGCCTGCACAGACTTTTCTCCATATTATTCATCATTTTTTATGGTTGGTAAGGAAGTTGACTTTTTTTCTGAGTTTTGATGAGGACTTCAAGAAATATTCTATCTATAAATGACCAATTCAATGTAAACATTCATTTTTCACATTACTTCTTTTGGAGGTGGGGTCCTCATACAGACCATAAAGCTCTGTACTAGTTTGAATTCATCATTTTCCTGTACAGGTCTACAGAATTCTCCTAACATTTTGCATTTCCAACAGACAAGAGCCTCTTCATCTTTCTCGAGAACCCAGGTAATGGTTTTATAAATAACTTTCCTACTACTTCTTGACAGGAAACCTGATCATATAAGGTTTTACAGGCTAAAATAGCTTCTATTACTAGACCTTATGGTTTTATCACTTTGCTAACCTCATTTCGTTCAGTGATAATAGATGCCAGAGTATCTAAAGCTTGCTGCTCTTTTCTATTCTTCATTATTTCGAACAAGAGATTCTCATTCTGTATCACTGCAACATGTCATGTTCGGGAACACACTGCAGCAAAATGCTGGTGGATTTGCCTGAACCAGAAGAAAAGTGGTAAGGTGGGTTAGATCAGCACGGTGGTGTGAGGAAATGCTGTTTGAAAAGTTCCCTTATCAAATAATTTAAAATCAATCATGAGACAATTGTATGTGTTTTTGTTTTTTTGTCGCCCTGAGGGCCCTTGTTCTCTATATGGAAGAAGTTTTACAACAGTATCTCTGCTGATTCAGAACATAAATTCTTCAATCTGTGGACAGCTTGAGCTTCACTGATTGAAGATTTTAGGCCCTACCTTGAAGCTGCCTTCATTGGACTGGTTCGGTTCAGGTTGTGGCTGCTTTAGGTTTAGAAGGAAAATCCTTGTAAGACATTGAGCACCTTTGCTTTTGATGCACTTGGATTGTATGTAGCTGATTTAAACAACATACTATTAAAACAACAACTAAGGGGTTCAAGTATTTTGTTCAAATTGTTTTTATGGTTGTCTTTAGTTGATTTCACATTCGGTTGTGCCAGCATGTTTTGACGTAAATCTCTCCACCTCAACCAGTCACATGGTAAGCTAATTACTAAAAAAAAATAGTTTGTATTCAACACACTTTTGAGGATTCTAGGTGATCTTCATCAGGGCAACCATTCAAGAGATACTAAGGCTATAGAAAACTGACCTGACTGCCAAATCATTTCAACTACATCATCATAGCTTTCTTTGTTCACAGTCCTGGTAAAGAAGATCTATAACCCCTATAATACCTAAAATATGTCTAATTGTTAATAGGCTTTTAATAAAAAAAAATAGGTTTTCCTCACCTGGAGTTTTTGATTAGTGTTAAGCACTCAGCAATGAAATTATGACTATCCTCATCACATCGAAAACATACCATTTTTGAAACCCTGTTCGTATCTCGGAGTCGTCCATATGTCTGATGTCCTTAACCCGGGGACTACTTGGACAAGTGGTTTCCAATAAATAAATTCACATTTTTGAAAAAAATCATCTTATAATCAAGAAAACAAATATAACTTTAGGTGGTAACAGATGACCTTAACCTCAGCCTTTACTCTAGAAGGTCCTCTTGATGAGGAATAACTTACTGTTTTTCCCTGTTTGTGCCACATTCATTCAGATAAGACAATAAAAAATACACATAGACAAATTAATGAAAACTGGAGCAGAAAAGCAAGGTTTATTTTGAATTTTTCTTTCATTTGGTACATTGTTCTAGATAAATTAGGCAAGAAGCTTGGGGGTTGAAAAAAGTTCCATTTCCATTCTCACGGAGGTCTGTGGGAAAGGAAATACCAATTATTTCTAAAATGAATTATGTAAAATATATGTACAAGATGTAAATGTTTTTTTCCATTACATGTTTTCTATAGATTATAGTATATAAGCATTACATTTAGAACTGAACATGAAGATAGGAGCAAGGATAAGCTGCAAACGTAAAAGAAGCTGAAATAGCATCCTTGAACACGGTTACCAGTATTGTGTAGTTCTTGAAAGTACATTACAGTCAAAATAAAATGTTTGCCTTGGAATGCAAAAAGACATATTGTCTTCCAGTCTAGGATGTCCGTTGCTCTAAGAGAAACAATTCAAATGAATTTTAAAAAATGCACTGTATCTATTGTAGGTCTCAGGTTTTATTTAAAACTGTTTCTTTAAAATCAAACTAATTTTCTTAATAAAAGAAACCAATACCTATCTAATTGCTGCAAAAGCCACAATGTAATTTAAAATAAACATTTAAAAAATTCCCCCACCTTTTTTCATTGTAATTTTCATT
>NC_092861.1:24135003-24243296 GCF_032062135.1 Pyxicephalus adspersus
CATGATCGCCAGTAAAAAGCTGTCGGATAAGCGCGGCTCCGTGCGCGAGCTTTTCCGGTTGTTGAATAGCGCGATCGCGCGCGATTCCGGATCGCTAATACGAATGCGCGACCGATAATCCGATTTTGCTTGATGAATCAGGGGCACTGTGCCTACCCCTTCCCCAATACCACAAATTACATAATTAGTAAGAAGCAGAAGGTCGGCTCAGTGGCTAGCACTCTGACCTGTGCAGCACTAGGTCCCAGTTAGAATCCTGGCAAGGATGCAATGTATATTCTCTCTGTGTTTGTATGGCATTCATCTGGGTACTCCTGTTTCCCCCCACATCCCAAAAACATGCAGTTAGGTTAATTTGTTTCCCCCAATCGGCCTTCGACTGTGTTAATGACATATGACTATGATAGGGACATTAGATTGTGAGCCCCTTTGATGGATCAGCTAGTGACATGACTATGGACTTTGTACAGTGTTTTTTGCTTTAAATAAACCCTCGTTTTGTAAACTTTTTGCATTACATGCTTAACATGCTATAATTTTTGTATCTTCTTTTATTTTGTTAAATGCCTAAAACATATACCTGTACATATTTTCCCCAATTGGTATGTAGATATTCATAATGTACCTGTACATTTATTACTGAATTTGGTGCGTTGCCTAAAATGCTCCTCAATTCTTCTAATAAAAGACCAATTTAAAAGCTCATAAAAACAGGGATGTTGTGCTCAGCACATTAATGGAACAATTTCACTGAAGGGGCACCCAGAGTGGGCACCCAGAGTTATGTTTGATGCTGTGAAGGATACACAAGATCCTTGGATCCTTACTTTTAAGGGAATGACTTTGTAAAGTTCTTCTTTAGACAGCTAAAAGACCCTGACATCCAGAAATCACTGGGTTTCAAGGAGAAAAGAAGATGAATGAAATGTTGAATACATTTATTGTTACTTTCTATGTTTCTTTTTAGTGAGCTTTTGACATACTAAACTTTACTTTTTTGGCTGAGCCAAGTATTATTAAATCTTCAATGTTTAACTCTGAACGACAACAAAAATCTGGTATATCCAAAATATCTGCCTAATAAACATATAATTCACCATTTAAACCAGATCTCCAGTTTTCCCTTTAGTCTTGCACAGACTGCTTTATACTGAAATTGCTTACACTGCATTTTTAGTTTCTCATAATGTGTATTAGACTGAAGCATGCTAGATAGACATGTAGGATTATCTAGCCCAAGCGTCTTCAACTACAGTCCTTGAGGGCTACATACAGGCCTAATTTGGTTCATTTACTGCAGTAACTTGCAAACTTGTCCTGGTTTGGCTTGCAAAGGATTTGGGAAACATTGTTAATTTTTGTAGAATTTATTCACTGGAAATAGGCAAACACCACTCGTAGTATGCACATAGTAACATAGTCCTTCATATTGTAAGTAATGTTCATTTTGGCTGGCGGAAGTGTGCCCATTATCTTCTAATTAAAAATGTAAATTGATTACAGTCTGTAATGGGACATAACCAAGGAGGATGAATACTTATGAATACTTTTGCAAGATACAACATTACTAAAGGGTGAAATCCATGAGGATAAAATATGGCATCTGCACTGATGTCCTAATTTATTGGTGCAGATTCCAGATCTATCATTCTAATTCATACATTTTCACCCTTGGTAACGCATTCAAGTGTGAAACAGGAAGTCTTTACCTTTAAAGTGGAACACAATACTCACCTGCCCCCCTTCCATCAAAGGGCCCTACTATCTTTATTCTTCTTCTTTTGCAGGAGACAAGCTTTGGCCATCTTGATTGGCCAGGTCAGGATGACTTAACTCCTTTGCTGGTGCTCTGGAGCTCAATAATTTATGACATGTAAAAGAGAAGCCAGGGTTGCCAGATATCCCTGGCAAAAAACACCGATCTGCACATGCTCAGCTCAGTGAAATTTGATATTTGGGCGGTGATCGGGCAGGTACGAACTGAAAGGAGACATCGCCTGTCTCTTCTGCAATACATACTTACCTGAACTCTAACTTTTAAAGTGGGATTTTAGTTCCACAATAATGAAGTTCTCAGAAACTGACAACTATCAAATTTCTATCAGAACAAGCACACTTTAAGGCAGCTGAAAAATCATTGTCGTTACAGGGGACTATGTACTTTCTATTTCCTTTATCCCCTCCTTGTGAAAGTGATGTGAAGTGACATATCCCCTTTAAATGCAAAAAATTACCATCTATGTTTCTTTATACAAGCAAGACATGACTTTATTATTCTCCATCTAAGCTATGTGCTTTATATTAACTTTTGCAATTCAGAAAAAACATATTTCCTTGAAGAGCCAGATATCTTTGTAACAAAGAATTCTGCAGTTATTAAATAAGTGATTTATTTTATACATTAGCACACAGTAAGTTCCCAGCATACTCTTTTGTATCTAATTTTTAATTTCTTGCCTCAGTGGGTAATAAAATAAGCTTTCTAGCAAAAATATGCCAAGAAAATCATTAATAACCTAAACTTTCATAATGTTTAGTTATATGAAAAAGTCTGCATCTTCAGTCCGGTTTGATATATTTTGTGATGTATTTATATTGTATATTTAAAGTTGTGCTAACTTCAATAGAATGACTTATGTCACTGTGTCTTTATTTAAACCCAATAACAAAAACGTAATATACTGCAGATTGTCAGCTCTGCTTGTTTTCCCTTTTATTTTACAGGTGACCTCTTTCTTACTGTGTTACAATATTATATATATATATATATATATATATATATATATATATATATATATATTTGGATAACATAGGGAGATCTTAACTGCAGTTTAAATTTAGGTTCTTTCTGCCCACTTTTATTGACTCAAAACAGGCACAGAACATACATATTCAAGGTTCTCCCTCGCAGGCGATCATTATAATAATTATATCCCCTATTTAGCCTCTCACTCTTTCTCCAGGGTGCTGACTTAAACTGTGGGGGACCTTCTCCCAGCTCACAGGTTTCACACAGACTTTCTGCCTGAGCCACCTATTCTCAAGCCCCAACTACCCTGTTTTTTTTGTTAATAAACAGTATTTATATAGCAGCACTGTACATTAAATAGGTGCAAATGACAGATACAGACAGTGATACAGAAGGACGAGGGGACCCTGCCCAGAAAAGCTTACAATCTAAGAGGTGGGGAAGTAGCACACAAAAAGGGGGAGAATATGGCATTATGGGCCATTCCTCACTTTCTGGCCTGGAAGCAGGATTGAGTGCCTCACCTACCCATTGCCTCCAGGACACTCCGGACCTGAATCTCAAATAAAGAGCTGTGAATCTGCAACGTCACTCTTACTTACAGCTTTTATCCCTATTTCCAGGTAAAATTGAGGCTATCATGTTGAAAGTACCCCCAAACCCAGCCTTAGACTTCCCATGTCCCCATGCAGCTAATATATATAGTTATTATTACACAGTATTTATATACCACCAATATATTATGCAGCATTGTGCAAAGGTTCACAATCTAATGTCCCTACCACAGTCATATGTCATTAACCCCCCTGGCGGTATTCGGAGTGTGGCTCGGGGTGAATTTTATGTACTTAAAGCATTAACCCCGAGCCACACTTGGGGTTGCATAAAAAAAATCCTACCTGCCCCCCATGATCCAGCAGCGTCCTCTAGCAATCCCCAGTCGGCTTCTGCATCGAATGCTCGGCTTGATCGATGTGATGCATGAAGCATTGGTACGCTGGGGAGGCGTGGCCTGGCGGGAAGTTTAATTACATTGTATTCTTCTTTTAGCATATTGATCACAGTAATAAAGTTATAAAAAAATAAATCCAAATAATAAAAAATAAATACAAAAGTTTATCTAGTATGGTACCTTTGTTTGGACAAATTTCAGTGCTTTAGATTTGAATACATTTTTAAATGAAATGTATTGTTATTATATTATATCATTATTTTTTATAATTGTTATTAATAATTATTTAATTTATTCTAATTTATTATTTGTGTTTTAAACTTTATCATACCCAGGAGTTATTCCTAAAGACTACAGGCCTACAATATTAAACAACAAATTTCTATGCTAAACAATGTACCGCCTTTGACATAAAATACTGACATAATTAGATGCCAGGGAGGTTAACACTAAGAATAAGCGAGAATGCATCTGACATTCTTGTAAAAATTTCCTCTAACTTCTGATAGGTCCGAAAAATTTCGGCAAACCGATTTTGCGGACCCATCAGAAGATCGAGGAAATCATTATAGAATAATTCCCATGGCTTCATTCATGAATGCAGCTTCGGTACTCCTCCTGTCAGTGTGAGTACCGCGACTGTGCTCATCAATCAGGATGATTCCCACGGCTGCATTCATTCATGATGAGCACAGCCGCGGTACTCCTGTGTTACTACACATACTACATACTACAGGGCTGCAAGAGAAGCGCTCCTCTGATTGCTCTTCCAGATCCCAAAAAATTTGATCTCGACGGCCGAATTTACACAGGTTGTTCTTGCTTTCTTGTTCAGTAATCGAGAATGGCCCGATTCGCCACGAGATAGAATTTTAAAATCTCGCTTGCTCATCCCTAGTTAACACAGTCCAAGGCCAACTTGGGGGGAAGCCAATTAACTACATGTTTTTCGAATGTGGGAGGAAACCGGAATACGCAGCGGAAATCCACGCAGACACAGGGAGAACCTGCAAACTCCATGCAGATAGTGCCCTGGTCAAGATTCAAAGCTGGGATTATATATATATATATAAAATATATTTATTTTATATATATATATTTATATCTATATTTTTTTTTATGTGTGTTTCATATAGAACATGTATAGCACATTTATTATAAATACAAGAATGAAGAATGTGACAGCTCGTATCTAACAAAAGGAGATTTTACTTTCAATTTTCCTTTATGCTATAGTGCTATGATTAGGAATAAGAATAGCTTTCTCTCTGCTTGAATACAGTTTGAGGTTCAATACAGTAATACAGTAAAAAAGTGTTGCTGTACTAGACAAAAAAACAAAGTCTGGATAATATAGGCCTGCCACACAAAATTAAGTATACCATTTTAAGGATGATTTTAATTTAGATAAAGTCCTGTGAAGCATATCCGCATATGCATAACAATGTGAGGAGATACAATAGATGCAGAGAGGCATCAATGCACGACTCTGGGTTCTGTTGATAGACCTTATGTTTCTTTCCTTCCACATGCAGAATAAAGTGTGACACATTTCTAATAGGAATGATAAAGCGTAGCGTTGGAAGCAGATGTTGTAAACATGATTCCAGCATGCTCACTATTTACAATGATATGCTCCCTCTTGTGCTGGAACATGCATTAATAATCTGCTGTATATCAGAATGATTTCAAGTCTTATGCTAATGAAATTCTGATACATATTCACTTCTTCATTTTTTTAACACACTTATTTTATTGTCTGTTTTTGCCACAGTGCTAAACTCCAAACAACAAAATACAATGTTGATATACATATAGAAAATGTGTCATTGTGTTCAGCTAATCTTGTGATCCAGACAACCCATACATTGTGCCCTTTGCTGTGATTAATCCAATTCACTTTGGGCACCAACCTCCTCCAAGACTGTGATTGGAAAGTATCAGTGTGCTCTCCCTTTTAAACATGTTCTATGTGTAGATTTACAGCACTATGTGAAAAAACAAAGCCCTAAATAGTTCAGGGTGCATTGCTGCTCTTCTCCCTTTTTTCATTCAGGGATTTTAAAAGATTGATATCATACCTGGTACAAGCCTCGTGCAAAATAATATTTTTATATACATAACTGATTAAAGAGTAAACCCACTTTTATAATAATAATAATATAACATATTTAAAATAATAAGCAAATACAATTTGAATTTACTTCTATTAGATAGCTGATACACTCTTCTAAAACTGTCAAAAATTACATTCTTATTCTATATCTATTATAAAAATCCCTTTAACATTTCTTTCTTGTAGGACAGACTCACTGATTTTCCCAGGTGTTAAACTTTAGGCATTCCTTGCAATAGGAGTTTAAGTTTTGGTGGGAAACATGGAACATGGAAAATGCACTAATTCGTTATAATAATTTAGACTCTTCAATGCATAATTCATTTTGCAAAGGGCATGGCAAAACCAATGTGTTTAGAACAGAGGAAGGTTGGAATCTGGAACAAAGAGAGAATTGTTTTTTTCTTGACTAAAATGCAATTACACTTTGAATATTTAATTTCATAAAGAGGAAGTGCATACAAAAAAGGTACCTGTAACTTTATGTAACATTGGGTTATGAGCTTTTCCCTTTTGTGATATGTCCCTGTATGTTCCTGTAAAATAACTTTGTTGTGAGCTGCTGCAACCTTTATTTGGCACTAAACACTGAACAATGGCATCCCAGGTATTGTGTGCTGAATCCCCAGTTTTATCTGAGAGTACAAGGTCTTTGTAAGGACATTGGATCACTCATTCAAATTGTCCATGACTTTAGGGTAACAAAAATTTGCTGGTAGGTAACAGGTGCTGGCACCAAGTGATTTAAAAGTTTCATGCCAGAAAGTATTTTACAGGTGAGTAGAAAAGGACAATGCCTTTCACACAGCACTGCAAGAATATTATTAATATTAACTTGCAGCGCTTTACAAAGTCCACAGTAATGTGACTAGTTGTCCCTCAAAAGGATTCACAATCTAATGTCCCTACCATAGTCATATGTCATTTAACATAGTCTGGGGTCAGTTTTTGAGGGGAAACAACCTAACTGCATGTTTTTGGAATGTGGGAGGAAACCAGAGTCCCCAGAAGAAACCCATAGAAACCCAGAGAGAGTCTCCCCTCCCTGGTGTCCTGGCTGATATTCTATCCTGGGACCTAGCACTGCAAAGGCCAGAGTGGCAACTGTGCTGCATACCAGGGCATGCTGAGAAGTTCCTGGCTTTGCCCCCTTCCAGATGAAATAGAAAAATGAGCATGGGGGCATATGACAGCCTAATATCTTAGTATGTGACTGTGCAAATATCAGGTCTTTGAGGTTTTCAAAACTGTTTTCTCTTTTAGTGAGAAGCTGTGATGCCAGAAGCACAAGCAAGTTTCACGTCGTTGGAGATACCTGCCATCATGAAGTTTTTGTTTCTCCAGGGAAAGTCAGCAAAAGACATTCACACTGAGATGTCACAAACACTGGGGGAGAAGTGTCCTTCCTACAGCACTCTCAAAACCTGGATATCTTGTTTCAAGACTGGGCATTTCACCGTTGAAGATGAACCCCGCACTGACCCGGCAACCTGTGATGCTGTCCATGAGCTGATTATTGAGGACCGGCAAATATCCGCAAAAAAGATAGCCCAGATACTTGAAATCTCACGGGAGCATGTTGGGTTTGTTATCACCCCTATCCTAGACATGCGCTAGCATTCAGCCAAGAGGGTGCCGAAATGTTTGAACAGTGATCAGAAGATGGAATAAGTTGAAGCATCCAAACCTGTTTTGGCCCATTTTGAAGCTGCACAGGACTTTTTGGCTAGGTTAGTGACTGAGGATGAAACCTGGCTCCACATCTATGATCCTGAAACCAAGGAACAGCAAAGGAATGGCGCAACAGCGGGTCCCGAAACCCGGAAATCGGCCATAAAAAAATGGCGTCTGTTTTCTGGAACAAAGACGGTATTCTGTTAGTGGACCTCAGGGCTCTGGTATCACCCGACAGTATTATGCTAGCCTCCTGGACCAGCTGAAGGAGGCAATTAAGACGAAGAGATGCTGTGGAAAGTTGACCAAAGGGATTCTTATTTTTGTCAGGACAATGTACCTCTGCACACGTCCAACATTGTGGCTGCCAAATTGAACATCCTGGGTTTCCAATTGGTCCACCATCCCCCCTAAACGTAGGGGCAACGTTTTGAGGACAATTCTGACATCAAAGATGCTGCTGAGAGCTGGTTTGTGGCCCAACCAAAGGACTTTTATTTGAACAGTCTAGAAAAGATGCAACTACGCTGTACCAAGTGCATCAGTCTCAAAGGGGAATATGTTGAATAAATGTATAATTTCATAACTCTGGCTCTCTTCTTTCTGAGCACAGCCAGGAACATCTCAGCACCCCCTTGTATGTCAAACAATTCATGCAGAATTATTAGGCTTTTGGAGGACATTTCAACAGAATTGTATTGTAAAAATTAATCGCCATTTTGCAACGGCATATGGTAAACATTGCAAGCCTTATTATTTTTTGCAACATAAACACCCTTATTATCCTCCTAGGTCTCCTCACTTATTGACCACAAAAGTGAACAGTTCTATTTCTAGAAAACTACTTATCAAATGCCTTCTCCTGAGCTTATATGAACTAGACCTCAGTTTTCATTCTTCTTACCTCCCTCCTAACTCTTCCACAAACTCCAGCTTCCATGGCTGACTTTCTTCTGTGCTCTTTATTTTTCTTCTTTTTATTCTCTGTAGTTTTATTTTGAACTTTGCAGTGACAGTGGCTGGTAAATATTTGCAAGTGACTCTAATCAAAAATTGGAAATATTATTTTACTACAGTTAATCCTAAAGAATAATTATGGCAGGTTCAAAGCTTTAGCAGATACCTAATTGTTCATTTCATATCATTATAAAAGAGGAGTGGGTCTTTATGGCCATACTTGCTGCACTACATAGCACTTATGATGAATCGAGTGTGACAGTTGTGCTCTACGTTCTTATACCTTTGCAATTAATTTTCAACCTGGCAGTCTAAATTACAGACAGACCCATGCTACATTGAATTGTGGAGCTGGTGAGAAACCTGTCACCATTATGATCACAAACTGAATTCATCCTTAATAACATCTCTGCTTTTAACACTTTTCATTTTACATAAGGGTGTTTGCAAATGAGTTGTAATTCAGTCAATTATTTGCTGCTTGGAATGAATTGTCTAGCTGATTATTTGTTGAGCTGATTATCTGCTCAGCTTTACCAGCACAAAGTTTTAATGAGCCCTTGCATGGGGATGTATGGACACAATTGTTCTAATTAGCAACTGTTGTCAATTCATTTAAGTATTTCTAGAGCAAAAACATGTTATGTTGTGTTTGTATAAGTAGGGAATGGTTAGCACTATCCAACTGGGAATATTTTTCTTTTCTTTTATCCTGGATACACAATGATAAGTGATAGGAAATTTTACCTAAATAGGAAGGATAGACAATCTCTCCCTACCTCTCAATGTAATAACTATAAATATTTTAATTTTCCATCACTTTCTGTCACAGGGATGTTTATTCATATTGCCTACTGCATACTGTTATTTACTACCTCAAATAACAACACAATACACACAATAAGAACATAATATATCACTAAAAAGACAGATTTTTTCTTTTTTGGGAATTTGTATGTTTTGTTATTGATTATTGAATAATAATAATGATTTAATATGCACAATTGGTGCATAATCAAGCATAATAATTGGACCCCCAAAGCTGCTGGTTTTAGAATAAATACTTGTTGCTAAATGTGATAGATGAATAGATAGAATACATGGATAAACAGTAAAAGGGGATAGTGGTCAGAAACGGTCAGTATTTATATTTTTTATTCAGTACTTGCATAACTAGGCCTATTAGGTTAGGGTATAGAAGGCAGGTCCAGGCAACTTACTCATGTTCATAATTGGGACCATTTGTAACCTAATAGGTATGAGAATATTTAGGGGAACTAGGGATTTTACTTCCTGGGGAAAAAAGGGGGCCATGCCCATAAACACAAAGATTAATTTAATTTAAATAAAAAAATATGTATAAAATCATCAAGACTGGGTAAAACATTGACACAGAAGGCCCTACAGCAGCAATTTGTGGTAGTGCATAAGCACAGGCAACATACTACCACTTATGTAAATATCTGCATAACACAATAGTAACTGGGGCAATGGGTGGGCAACATATTTGGTAATGCACTAGTATTTATTACAATACATGGGCAGCAAACTGGGATATTGCCAACATATGAGCAACAAGTTGATGTCAAATGTGGCAACAAACAATATTTTTTGAGAGTTTATAGTCAAAAAATGGGCAAAAAATCGTGAGAATATGCAGGCAACAAATATGTTACAAAAAGTAGTCAACTAATGATGATAATAAATGAGCTGTAAAAAGTGGGCAATGAAGGGGTAATAGCAATAAAATGGCAATGATGACATATCAGAAAAAAGTAAAAAACAAAACAAAAAAGGAATGTAAATGGCACATTCTTACTTGGCTTGCTTGTAAACAAAATTTATGTAACAGAGCAATGGGGTGTGGCATGCCTTTATTCATGTAACAAATCCAAGTCAAGCCACATTGCTTTGTAACAAAACAAACCTCAGGTATAGCACCTAAACTTTGCTTCTCCATTGACTTCAATAGATGATGCCCATATAGTAAAATATCAGAAAGTTTGCTGAAATTTCAGCAAAGCAGAGACTGTTAATAAAATAATGACGCATCTCACATGCTTTATTTATGTGGGCATCACTAAACAACTTCTTCCTATTCTTTAGTTAAGATCCCCAAATCAAAAACAAAAATTTGCCTGGCAAGAATGCAATATCTCCACTAACCTGATCTAGGGAAACTGCATCATCATTATTTCCTACAGATGCCCAGGTGTGGTTATCAGGAAACCTGCAGCTCCCTATGTTGGCTGCTGGTGGCACTGTGTTTTATCATGTCTTGCTTGTGCTTCCACTAGCAACCAGCAGGGGAGCTTGCTGCAACCAAGAAACACCTTAAAGTGTATATATTCTGGCTTTGCAGGTATCACAGGGTCTTAGCATTGTCCTTGTACCTGGACCTGTAGCCTTGTTAGTGCTCCCACCACGTGCTCATTGAATCCTTGCTCTGGCCCAGAACATAATCCTAAAATTCTCCCTGTTGTATGTTTTGAATTTGTTTGTTGTTGCCATATGTTTAGGATTGTTTGCTATGCCCTGTATGCAGTCATTTCCAATAAACACACTTAATTTATCCCTGACTGTCTCCTTCTCCTACACATATATTAAGATAAACTGCAGGAGGTGTTCCACTGCTGATAGCCACATCAGCCAATGAAAACTACTGTGTTGTGTACATTAACAACCATGGACCCCTGTTGTTAATAAATATAATAGGGGGAATTTGCATTTGCATTGTTGGTTATTAGGAGCCAAAAAGCTTCCCGCTGTATAGCCCCCTGTATGATCCCTACGGCCAACCTGCCATTTCCACAGCACCATCTAGGAAGATGATAGGAAGGGGTCCAAGTCATATTATATTTTTTATTTATTTATGTGAGTTCAGTATTTGTTCTAGTAATATTTTTTCTCCCCCATAAGTTAGATGATTGACATAAATAGCAGGTAGGCAGTTTGAATATTGTTCTCCCTTGGGTGCTTATTTCAATTTTGCAGTAAATCAAACCTCTAAATCAAAAAAAAATCAATAAAAAATTCTTTAAAAAAATGATACTTTAAGTGAATGTTGAAAATAATGCAGCATTTTGTAATTATGGGTATGACACCTAGGTCTATGTGACAAACAGTGAAGCATCATTGTAGTGTTTTCACTGTATGTACAGAAATCCTCCTAATCTTGATTATCATACTTGTCAAGCAAGATGGAGTTAGCATAGTACTCTGCAGATGCTGCTTTGTCACATACTTCCTAATAAATAAAAAGTATAACAATCTTTCTGTCACTGGTATTGACTGTTGTCACAAAATTATAGTCGATTTTGTTTTATAGGCTGCCATGCTGGCTGTAATATAAACTGATGCTAAAATTATTCTATATTTACAGATTCTGTTTTTTTTGAGCAGTGAATAATGGACTACAGATAAATACTGTGTATCTAAATAGCAACTATTCTGTATTTTCAGTAAAGTAAATATTGTAAAAAAAGGATTTTTTTAAATGAGATTCCTACATTTTGTATACTTGCTCATATTTGTTGTATTATTGTATATCAATATTTTATTATTGTAACATATTAAGTATATTTTATATAAAGATTTGTATATGCTCACTCTTGTGGTCCTCTGTTTGCCATGGAATGTGGTTAGCCTTTCATACTAAAGTGTATCTAAACCCAAAAACAGAATGTAATATATTGTAGTGTAGCACTAATCTTCCCAAAATGTTGTAGCCTACTGAAATCTTCGAATGCCCCAGTACCCGATCTCCCGGCCCCACACACACATCTATTGTCAGGGTTGGGTCTTAGGCATGCTGTGAGAAAACTTTCATGCCAATCACTTTAGTCTTTTTCCAGATTGCATTTTGGTAAAAGTGTTAAGGATGCCCAGAAAAATGGTAGTAGTGGGGTAAATCCAAAATTTTGAACCCCTTCACTCATGGTGCCAATCTGAATTTCCAAACCCCAGTTAAAGATACTGAAATGTTTTCTTTTTTCTAGCTTGATGATAGTAATTCTTTTGAAAGCACCACTGAAGGATCTGAGTTCCTGTCTTAGCAATCACAATCTGTTGCTAGATCAAGAGGCTCCTGATTACTCCAGAAGAACAGCTGATTCCTTATTCCATGATCAGGGAATACTTATTGCACTGTTGTCTAGAACAGCCTTTCCCAACATTTTTACCATGGGGGAACCCTTGAAATAACTTTCAGGTCCACAGGGAACCCCTGCTATAATTACTATATCCACAGCTCCCAGTACATTATCATAATGGTCAATGGGAAGAATGCCTCCTACATTTCTGGCAAGTGAGAAGAATGTCACCATTAGAAATAGCCAAAAAGATCGGTGTCTATCAAATGGACTGGAATGGAGCGGCATGAATTGCTTGTAGTTTAGGGAACCCCTAGCAACCTCTGGAGGAACCCCAGGGTTCCACAGAACACTTGTTGAGAAACACTGGCCTAGAAGTAGCTTCCCCCCAGCCTGGCCCAAGCACTTATCAGCACAGAAGATTTACCCTAAAGATAGTCCCCATTACATTAGCACTAAACAACAAAAACTAAACATCAACACTAAACAACACATATTACTTGCTCATGTGACTGAGTCAGATGGGACTACCAGAGAGGGTTTAAGTTCTAAACCTTTAAAATGGTTTAGATGTAATTTCTATTTATAAACATTTTCTTTTTTCAGAACACGACAGACCATTATAAAACCAGAAGTTTGCAAAACATTTCATAGGGTGAAAAAAATGTAATATAACCAAGCAAAAAACAGGCTCCAATTTTCATTTCACCTTGTTATTTCACAAATCATTAAGCATAACAGCAAATTTAAAGTAAAAAGGCCCCTGCCCTGAAAAATATCAAGGGTCAAGGCATAAAGTTGTAATGGCTATCTTGAGTGCCCATTAGGTTAAGCCATTACATAGAGGGCGAGGACATAATTACCCATATTTTGTCATCCTAAAACACCAGATGAAACTGTTTATGACTACTGATACAGCCCACCCAAGTGCCAAGTCTGATTGTGGTCAGAGGTCACCTTCATCTTCCGTACGATTATTATTTTTGCTAAAACACAACAGAGAAGTCTAATTTTGGCAAATGTTAGCAGCATAATGGTAGACAGGCGCTGTATACACACACACACATAAATAAATATATATTTTTTATTTTTTTTATTTTTTTTTTTTTCAAGCTGTAAAGTTTTTATTTTATTTTTATTTAGTTTGTTAATTTATAAACTTACTGACAATTTCCCATAGTGTGTTAAAGGAAACACAGAATCATTTAGTCTCTGATTTTGAACAACCTCACAAAATAATATCCCCACAATATTTTGGGATCGATTAATACATTTCCATTGTTTCAAATTGTACACAGTTGTTATTGACTGCTGGTGGCCATCTACTCAAAGGGTTCTATTTATAAACAGGAATTTTAACATTCCCTAAAACATTGCCTGGTTGGAATCAATTACTGTCATTGAAACACATGGACCTGGCAAATTCCCATGTTTGAGGCAATGACTGATTCCCTGTTTTATAAAAAGAACACAAAGTATAAGAAATATGGCATCTATTGAATGTCTCGATTGGATTTGTGTTGGAAATATTTAGTATTGCCTGATCATGCCTCTGCTTGGTTTGAGGGACCTTCAGCCAAGCCAAGGCAAATATTAATTTAGAACACAATATTAAATATACAAAACTTAGTACACAAAGTAGTACATATATGTGCTACCTATCTGGATAAGGTGCTGGGGAATTTTTCAGTGCTTTATATACAGGTAGTCCCCGGGTTACATACGAGATAGGGACTATAGGTTTGTTCTTAAGTTGAATTTGTATTTAAGTCAGAACAGGTACATTTTTTTAATAAATGCAGTTAGGACAGATGTTTGTCTCAACATATTATTAGGCAGCATGGTGTCAGTTACTGTATAAAATCCTCACTGTGAGTTAATCACAAACAAAGCAAAAGAAAAAAAACTTTATGGAGCCTAGACATTCATTAACTTCTGGAACAAGCTGTGCTTTGATATGCAAAAGGAAACAACTTCAGAGTTTGTCTTGGTCATTAAAGCGTTACAAGAGGCTGCGGAACAGGTCAGCTTTTAAGATAATTCACAACCTGAGCTGTGTTTAGCAAAAGACTAATTCTGCAAGTCATGCAAACCGCCCCCTCCAAGCGTCTGTCCTGGCTTCTGTCCTGTCCATTCGTATCTAGGAGTCATCTGTATGTCGGATGTCCTCAACTCGGGAACTACCTGCATTATCCTTTTGCATGTAAACCTTTTTACCTTTTTGCTAGTCTTTTCTAATTTTAAACAGCTGCCATTGAAAATAAACTTAAATAATTAAATAAATAAAAAATAGATATACTGGCCTATAAATACTAAATATATAATAAAAATTCTTCCCCTCCCACTTCCAGGTACCAAATATAAGCAAGTGCAAGTGTAGATAGTGTATGAGAAGCTCCTACACTGCAGGAAGTTGCACAATCATCAGCCAATAGAAATGCTCTCCCCTATGTATGTTATCGTATTTTGCCCTCTTGGTAATGTACACAGCCGGAAGGAGGGGGGGGGGGTATTTCTACTGGCTGATAGTTGTCAGGGGTAGAAGCCCTTGATCATGCACTGATTCTGTCCTTTTTATGAAACCTTATCAGGAGCCTTCTGGGAAGTATTTTAGCTCGACAGTGTGAGGGGGATAATATATCCGGCCTTTGGGCAGCATTACTTTTAGGCACACGGATGCAATTCTTGTTTTCTCTCTAGTTTTATCCTACCTTGTCTTTTCTAACAACAGTAAAAATGGAAGAAGCAGAAAGCATAGAAGTTATATATAATTAAGGTTAACTTATGGCATAAAATTCAGTGTGATAAGCAGCATGGATGGCTCAGTGGCTAGCACATTTGCCTTTGCAGCGCTAGGTCCTAGGTTGGAATCTTGGCCTCAATTTGCATGGAGTTTGCAGGTTCTCCCCATATTTGCGTGAGTTTCCTTCCACGTTGCAAAAATATGCATTTAGGTTCATTGGCTTCCCCTTAAATTGACCTTAGACTGTGTTAATGACAAATGAATACGGTTGGGACATTATATTGTGAGCCCCTTTGAGGGACAAATAGTGACATGACTATGGACTTTGTAAAGCGCTGTGTAATATGTTGGTGCTGTATAAATACTAAATAATAATAAGTTAGCCTACTGTACTTACAGCATAAGGGAGAAATTTTTTTCTTGATGTAAATTTTTTAGAACATAAGTATATATCCAAGTTTTCATATAATTTACTTTGCACTTGGCTAAAAATTTAATGGAAGACATTTGCTGTTTTTGTAGGCATTGTACTGAAGTTGCTGGCTTTATGAATTCATTATATGACATACAATGTACACTGAGCTAAATCTAACAGAGCCTATAGCAAATGCTATTTATATTACATGGTTCAGTACCCCAAGGATCATCTGTATTCCCCTTCCAACACCCCAGCCATTAAGTAAAATGAGAGTTCTGGCTGACCATGTAGTAATGTTAATTAAAAGCTCGTCTTCAAACCAAGTCATTTTCTTCAGACATGTCAGGATTCCATTATTTAAATCCACATTTTAATGACTATAGTCCAACATATCTAATTGTTAATACAATGGAAAAATGAAATGCTGTGGTCTTTTATTTTCACACTCCTACATTTTATGAAGTAATTGCAGGATTATACTTGCATTCCATGTTCAAAATGTGCAGTCATGTCATAGTTTTTACTATTAAATATTGGTAAAAATACTGAACTAGTACTAATATATTATGCAGCACTTTATAGCAACTAAAGACATTTTACAATCTATTGTCCCAGTGTAGCGCTGACCCCTGTAGGCATGGCCAGTACGTACCCTGGTCCTTTCTGGTAGGGTGAACAAAAACTCTCACAGGCTCAAAGATGTTCTTGTAAGGGGTTTATTGTAATAAAACACACAAAGGAGAAAGTAAAAGGACAGATACGTAAGTCCCAGAGACCTTCAGGGCCACCTGCCCTGTCCTATCAGTATTCCATGGCTAGAGGGGTCCCGCAGTTCTCCAATTAGTTAAGCACTAAAACACTTCCTGGCCAAAAAGGAGCCAAAACATACCATAGGCTACAAAGGTGGTGATTGGCTATAAGCTAAATCCGAACAGGTATTTTCTATGCCGCATGAGACAACCACCACTCCCTGTGGGGAACCACGTTCCACAACTATCCAGAACTATCCAAAATATTTTGAGCTTAACACCTAAATCCTTAAACCAACTACCATGGCACAGTAACATCTTTGGGCACTGGAATGAAAGACTGGAGCAGACTGTTTGGAGACAATTATCTGGCAGTCAATCTCGTGCAGTAAACAACCGAAGTTCAACGTGCCCTTTTTTTCCCACTGTTGGCGTTGCTTACAGCACCAAGGGAGATCAAGCAAATTGCTGTGTCCTCTGCCCTGCAAGTCTGTGGCATCCCAGTATCCTTTTAGCAGGTAATCCCTAATTTTGTTTTCCATAGCCTACCAAAAA
Organism: Pyxicephalus adspersus; assembly: GCF_032062135.1. Lineage (NCBI taxonomy): Eukaryota > Metazoa > Chordata > Amphibia > Anura > Pyxicephalidae > Pyxicephalus > Pyxicephalus adspersus. Next base: position 24,152,008 of record NC_092861.1, read on the forward strand.
ACACCTGAGATTGTGAAATTTAAAAAAAAAGGTCAAAATACCTTTGCATAAATGATCTTTACAAATACTTTTTTTAAAAAGACAAATCCTTGTTTTTGTGCTATAGGTGCTGTGCTGTAGGTAACATGATTAAATATTTGATTGCATGTATCATCAGTTATCACTCACATATAAGGAAAAATAGGACGGGGACCAACATAAGAATGACTGATCCAAATATACTATTATTTTTCAATGTTCTAAGATAGTTGAAATATTTCCAGTGCTGAAAGCTACCTTTTGCCAACTTTAACAATTCCCCAGTTAGGAATTACCCCTAGTGCATTTGGTTTCCCATATAGCAATGGTCTTTTAACTGCTCTTTTAACGGCTACAGGGCATTCCATATGAATGAACCTTGGGGGAGTGGTTGCTCTATAGTAGGGCAGATATATTGAAATGAAAAGGAAACATAAACTAACCAATGCATTTATTTGCATTCACATCTCTTTTCCTTTCCTGTAGAGGTATTTAGGTTTGTTGTATAGATATGTCATATCTTCATCATTTCGGTTGTGACTATTTATCCTACAATGTTGTTTAATGTTTTCACTGCACTATTATCAATTTTATAAAACCTCATCAGGAATCTTTTGGAAAAATTTTAACTCTACAGTGTCAGGCCTTTTGGCAATATTGATATTAGAAACATTGATGTTTTTTCTTGTTTTCACTCTATTTTCATCCTAACGTGGTCTTTTTTAAGAGCAGTGATGGAGAATGAAGCAGACACCAGAGACTTTACCAGTAAACCTTGGCAATATTTGCCAACAGATTTGCCAACTGATTGAAAATTAACACAAAAAAAATTGCTAGCAGGTACAGTGGCAAAACGTTGTATGGGTCCTCTCCTCCTCCTGTATCACCGTCTGTATTAGTCTGTCATTTGCAACCCCTATTTAATGTACAGCGCTGCGTAAAATGTTGGCGCTATATAAATCCTGTTTATTAATATTATTATTATTAATAATAATAAAATTCTGACTTTGTATTTGTATGCTTTTACTTCTCACTTTTAATTCATGGCAAGATTACTTTAAAGTTAGCATGTAGTGCAAAAAAACATTAAGACATTTATTTATAATCTTGATATTGACCAGTTATATTGGTCAGTATGGAAAGTGTTCCAAAGGTATCCGCAGGCAAGGAGTCTGTACTTCAGAACAATTGTTACTTAAGTCATCTTTAGACTAGGTCAGATTCACTTCAAGCTGCAAACTTTATACATCTTTCATGTATTATCTACTGTACCTTCCTAAATGATACAATTTACAACTACTGTAATGACCTTCTATTTTACAGCTCATTCTTCATTAGATATTAACAGATGTTACATGTAACAGTGATGCTGGTGACGCCACAATTTACAGTTCAGTCTTTAGTTGTTCTGCACCAAGCTGCTGTAAGTCATCTTGGCACACTGAGTTCCACAGACCGTAAATCTGTCAGGTTGTCAGGAGTCAGATTGGGACTAATTTGCATATTATTAGCTCTCTGAGAATCAGAAAACAAAAATTGATACCCGAATACATTTAAAGATATCCAAAATGCCATCACTGCACTGTGAATATACAGATAATTCAAAAGACATATCACTAGAAACTGATGAAAAACTGGAGTATTGTTTTTATTTTAAAATTTGAAAAGCGTGAAGAAGTGTTAAAACCTATATATATATATATATATATATATATATACATTGATTCCAATAAATGGGCTTTTCTAATGTAATAAACCTTGACAGGCACATAATACTTCTGCATAAACACAATATAGTAGTATCATTTGTCCTTTGAGTCTTGGTGGTGATCTTTCAGGATGTTTGAGATTAAATTATTTTATAGTGCAAGGAACTAGAGAGGTGAATAGGGGCTCAATTTAAAGCTGTTGAACAATTTTGCTGGTCACATGCATATTAAGTTGGCATAAATGTATTCAGCATTTATAAATATATTTCTATGAGGAATTGTCATTTATATTTGCATTCATCTTTCAAAAGAACCACACATTTGATTTTTGTTTCTTTTTTTTCCGTTTGAACTAAATTATGAATAGATCACAGTTATTTATTGTACTAAATCTTTTTAGACTCCCAGGGGTTTATTTTTAAAGCAGCTTTGAATTCACTGAAAGATTCCCTGGTGAAGAATTTTCCAGGTCTTTGTGTTTCAATGGCAGCAATTGATTCTCTACCATCAAAAAATTGATTCTAACATACATGCTTCAGCCACATCAGCAACAACAATGCCAGCAACAAAAAAAAACATAAAATTGTCCAACTTGTGTGCTTCCTTCCTCTTTTAATAAATTTTGGAAAAATAATCATAGATAATAGAAAAATATTTATGCACTTTAATTTGTTGAAGATACTTTCATTCAGATGAATAATATGTCATCTGTCATCAAGATTGAAAAGTATATTGCCACCTTTAGGATGGCTACATATATGAAGTTCTAATCATATATTAGAGTCTGATGCAATGGGCCTGATTTATCAAAACACTTCAAGGTTGAAAAAGATAGACTATCATGAGTGAACCTGGGTAATTCAGCAAACCTGTAATCGAACTGGTCCAGAATTGAAAACAATTGTCAAACAATAGGTAAGATTTAAGGAAATATAGTCCAGGCTTGCCCAGGTTTTTCCGCAATAGTTTAACTTCTGACTGCTTCTTCTCCATTCACCCAATCTCCGGTGAAGTTAATACTTTAGTGGACCCCAGCAATCAGTATCTATCGTGTTATCAGTTATTTAAAACTTATAAGCCTCCTTTGTACTTATTCCTTGTAAGCAATATAGGTAACCTATCAACCAATGGACTCAAGTAAAGTTTAAGGAGATGTATTTTTTTATGTACAAATACAAAACATAGGAAATACAAAAGTCCAAAGCTGCCTAAAACATATTAAGGTAACAAAAAACATCCAGTGTGGTGTTTAGAGTCTCTAATTTAAGCTAATGGGTAGAACTCAATGCTCTGCACACAATTAGGAATATAAAAAAGTTATTTTCAACACCGTTAAGAGCAGAGGTATAATTGGCACATTCTCCTAGTGAATCATGGAAGGAAATTAAAAAAAGGAAATAACAGCATGCCTTTCAGCTAATAAACTACACAAGTGGCTATGTTATGTTAGAGACTGGATGGTGCACTAGCATGTATATAAAAGCTTTAGTAATTTAAGCTGTAGAGAAGAGATCTAGTGTGCTGTAATTGAGAAACCAAGGACACATTTTTAAGACCTGAAACGGCATATTATGACACAAATTGCTTCTATGCTTATTTAGAGATTGATAAAGCAAGATGAGTGATTTGCTATGGAAACCAAAATAGGGGAAAGAAAGCATTGCTTTAAATTGCCTTTCCACTATTAGAAAGGATGGAAGAAAGCATAAAATCCATTCTTGAAAATGTTGACTGGCTGCCAGGCTTCCATAAAAGGTCCAGAATATTTACAGCTTGCAGATGAATAAAAGGGGCTATGTATTACACACACCACATGGCACAGTATTAGATTGCACTTAGAGTTTAGATGGAATATTTTATATTTGTCCACTTAGAATGCATTAGTTTTAGTTAACAAAATAGGTATATTGAGATCAATGAGATTGGAAAGATTTGTTAAAAAAATTACATTACAAAACATTTTTATGGAATTGTACGTGATTATTATTTTGCCCTTGAAAGCAGAACTAAACGAAAAAAACACCTAACTTTTTTTCTGCAGATCCCTCGATCCCTCTAGGACTTTCCTGGATTGAGTCCCGTGCCATCCTGAAATCCTCCTTTGTCCCTGCGCAGAGGAAGCACCGGGCACCACTATCTTCGTCCCTCTTCTTTCTGCTTCTGCGCAAGTGCTAGATTGGGTGACCTAACCTGCCGTAAATGGGAAAAAAAGAGTTCTGATCTCACTGTTACAGTTCTCGTGTAGGAAAAAGCCCTTTTCCACAGAAGGAACAACCAGAAGTCTCTTGGGATGTGTGACCTGGGTATCCCGGGAGGCTCTGCACTCTCATTTTGTCTTTAATACCACAGCGGTAAAAACAGAAGGGGTGGGACTTCACCCTTTTTTTTAAAACAAAAGGTACATTAAAGGGTTGTCTGCTTTAATTGCTGGTGATAAAACTGAACTCTAGAACAATGTAAAAGATTGCAATGAATCTATTAATTAATAAATGCAATTTTTAAATGTATTGTGATTTATGTATTGGTAAATAGTGTTATTACATACATTTTATTTGTTATCAGTTTTATAATCCCCTACTGTTTTAAATGTTAGCAGTAACAGCCACATTTTGTACCCTAGGTTTATACACAAGTCAGTGAAGTTTTTCTGTTGTTTATCATGTAAAATTGGGTATATATCTGAAACAGTGTATATTTAAGTATTTAAGCATTAAGCATTTTTAGGCTAGCAGTTAGTGCTTTAGGTTTCCTTTCATGTTCCCCACTATTATTACCAATAGCTCAATTGCTCATGCTTCACTACACCCTGTATTAAATATTTATTTGTAAAAAAATATTTTATTTTAATAGCTATTACACAATAATTTAAAATCCCAAACTTTGAAAATGAAAATATAATTTCCATGAAACCATTTTAGTTATCTTTTAGGACAAAAAGTCTTGTATAAATTTATGTATTCCACATCATCCAAATTTTAACAAAGTTGACATGATTGATGGAACCAAAGAGGGTACTGAAAGTGGTTAGGAATTAGTAACCAACATGTTCATACAACTTGACCAATAATTTCCCCAAATCACAAGAATGACAAATAAAGAGGGGCCTGGAGAGGGAGAACGTAGTGAAAGGATAGTGGAAGGCCTCCAAGACTGAGAAGGGGTAGGGAGCAGGCAGTGCTAGGGTTAACTAATTTGCAGCGTGGTGAGGGGGGGAGGGGGGTGATGTAGTTAAGAGAGGGGGAAGAGGAGTGAAAAGTGGGGGGGGAAACAGAAGGGGAGGATCATTCTACGGCAGGACTGGGAGAGTGGAAAAAGTTTCCCGCCCACCCTCCCTAGTATTTGGGTGATGGTGGGGATTTGGTTAGGTTGAGCTTTGTGGCTGCGGTGAGGTCCTCGGACGAAGGTGGTTGTCTGGTCTATTTCAGTGGGGATGAGAGGCCAATCTTGGGTATGGGTTTCTCTGGAATTTGGTTATTGGTAGTTGATGGGTCTGGGTTGCGAGTGCTGCTGATATCGTTCCAAAGCGTGTTGTGCGGCTGAGAGTATACATATCACAGCGGTGCAGACCCAAATAAGGTTGGGGTATAGTAGGGGGATTCAAGGACCAGTAACCAGGAGAGTGGGTTCATTGAGTCAAGGTTATAAGAAAATGTGTTATTTATGTATTTGTATTGTTATGTGACTTGTGATATATGTTAATTATTTGCTATTTGGTTATTTATGCTTATTTATTTGTTTAGTTATTTATGGAAAATGTTTCTCCATTTTTATTTGTTTTTGAGAAAATTTGTTAATAAAAGGCCTTTCGGCCATTTAACCATCATTCGACTGGGGTTGTCATTTGAGGGTTTTTTGTTAAGGGGGAGCTAAATCGCAGTCAAGATTTTAGACTCTCTGATTAGCTGAGCTGAGTGCACTACAGCTACTCCTTAATGAAGACAGAACCCTAAAATATAGGTTCATTCTTCTGCATGTATTTCAAAGTATCACATTTTGGTTTGAATGTACCTTTAAGTTTGGAAAATTTGTGAATCTAGAAAATGTTTGAGTTAACTTTTACTCACAATTTATCATTTTCTTATTGAATCCACTGTGAACAATATGTGGATAAATTTTGGAATTTGGAAAATATGTATAAATAGACTCCCTTCCATTATTTGTTTTAATAAAAAAAACTTGTGTTTAGGAAGTATGGCTGCCACTACTGCTCTCCTAGATGGGCCCAGAGCTAAACCACAATAAACAAAGTTGCAGAGACTACATGCAGGGCTTAAAGGGGGTTGGTGCGCAGACACATGAATGAGATAAGAGAAAGTTGGCAAACAAAAGGCTTAAACATTGTGGAGGAGATATTAGAAAAAGCAAAAAAAGGGTTCAAGGGTGACCCATAATGATGAGTAAACCAGTTCTAAGTCAATAGCTAGCTGACATTGGACACAGTGACCTACCTACTGTGAGGAATGCATTTAGGGGAGTCTTAGCAGCTGACAAGATTAAAAGGTGCTTCAAGGTGGTCATTAGGCCCAAAATGTAAATTGTGTACTGCCAAATTTTAGGTAAAGCACCCCTTCGTATGTGTGATTGAGTATTAGTAAACTGGTTGTTCTTTTCCAGTAAACCGGTTGTTGTATTGATGGTTAATGATGCAAATGTCTCCAGGCTGGTGAGTTGCAGCTAGAAAACTATCTTTATGGGTTAATGCAAATGCAACAATAGTTTTGAAAAGAACTTTCAAAGAGCATTGGACCTTATTCAGAATGTTTTGACATTGTTGTTGTTGCTGTTTGTATTTGTTATTTGATTTGCTTTTTTATGGCCATTAAACACGACTTATTGACATGTTTACAATATTTAATGTTAAAGTTGTTGGTGTGTGGGAAAAAGGGCCATGAAATAAGGAATAGGTCCTCTTTATTACTTAGCTATGCTTTCTTTAAGTCAGTTACATAAAGTATTAAGCTACTGACTGCCATAAAGAATGTACAGATGAAGGTGAGTAATGATGGCCACTTCTAAATGAATAAAGAGGCCTTCACACAACCCATTGTCCATATATAAAGGTGTCACGAGCAAAGAGAAAAACATAAATGGAATGCACCTAACTCCTTGATTACCAGGGCAGCTCAACAGCCATATTAACATCTTTCAGTTCTTTGAAATGCATTTTACAGAATGTATGGTTTCACTCTGTATTGCTCTTCTAGTCAAAGTTTTTTATTATAGTTTTGGAAAATGTGTATATTTTCTGTGTTTGTATATATTTATGTTTTTATCAGGCTGCATATTAAAACAGACTATTAGCTCCTCTTGGATTGTAAACTCTTTCGGTCAGGGTATTCTCATCCTCCTGTGTCATTGCAACCCCTAGTTAATATAAAGTTCTGCGAAATATGTTGGAGCTATATAAACAAAGTTTCATAACAATAATTACTGCACAACATATTAATGCACAGGAATATATATGTTCCATGCGTTGTAGCTCACAATAATAAAAAGATATGCATGATCTGTGCATTGTGGTGTGCTGCATATCAAAAATAGTGCAGGTGTGTGGAATTTTTTTTTGCATTATTGTGCATTAGGATTCTATTAAAAAAAACGTGGCTACCCTAACTATACACACCCCAAAATTTTGCTTGTAATTGATTGTCTTCTCCCACACTCTACCCATGGATTTATTAAACCCTATTGTACGAATCATGACAATGAACACATAAATTAGATTTTAGAATATTAAAATAATTATTAAATAAATGCACAGATATATGGTAAATGGTAGTTTAAATACATTTATTTAAAATGAAATGCTGGTTCATGGCAGTGCATTGCTTTTCTAGGTTTAACAAACCAACTTGATCCTTGAATTGTAGATATTTTATTTATGTTCAGAACTAAAAAAATTAAAATGGTATATTTCTTATTTTTTACATTTCAGGGGGAACTGTGTATTAAAGTTTTTGCCAAAATAATCACACAAATTTTACCTGATTCACATATTTTGGTAATATTTGTGTAACTCTTGGGTGAACACATTGGTAAATAGACTATTACTGGTATGTACTTATTTACCATTGTATGTAGAATTTACCAGGCTAATCCTATTTGTTGAAAAGACTTGTTTAAAAAAGTTTAATGGCATATGATACACACAGAAGTATAGTTTTTAGCATGAAGAATGTAAATTCTACCAAAGATTTACTGGTAGCAAATAACTGTCAAATAAAAAAATGCATATGAATGTTTGGTGACTGTGCATTGGGCCAGAAAAGAGAGAAATTTACAGAAAGAAATTTTTTTTTAACAAACATGCACCAAGTGAAATAAAAAAAGCATCAGTTTCAGATCAAATGGGTATATACCTTTCTATCTTCTCCAAACTAACAAAATGTACCCTTTTGAACCAACTGTTTAAAGTTTATCAACAGGAAGTGGTATGTGAGTAATCTTTAACATAGCATTAATAAATATGTGTTGCTGGGTGGTTAGAAGAGATACATTTCTGTAAAATTCAATCAGTGGTACAGCTGAAAATGTTTGGAATAATGCCTACAAAATAGTGAATTGCCTAACCAGTCACATTAAAGTCAGTGGAAAGCTAAACCAGGCTCCAAAAGCCTGGTTTACAGAGCTTGTATTACAGAGAAGAACTGTTAGGAAACGCTTATCAGGCCAGCGATTCCGTGCTGTGCACACACAGCCTATTTTCCCCAGCAATGTCACTTGCAGCAGCAAAGAGTATAGAGAAAGAGCGGCAGACTCTGCTCCCCTTTAGCCATACAGCCTGATGTATTTTTTGGCATCCCCAGCATCCATTGTTAGGCTCTGCACAGCTGAAGGGGATTCCAGAGGCTGATCAGCTCCTGACCCAGTCCTGTACTGCCAGTGGCTGCTGGGACTTTATAGCCTCTCTGCTCCCAGTCACCAGTGCCTATTATAGCATATTGCTGGGCTAATTTCTGCTGGAGTGTGGTTTTGTCTGATTTATTGTTGCTGACCTTGTCTGTTTCTGATCTGTGGGTTTATGTTGCCTGGACCACCCTTTGCCTATGACCCAGACTCTGGTTGTGTTTTGCCCCTGTGTACTTCATTTGGTGGAAAGATATTCTGTGTATGACATCTGCTCTGTATTCTGGACTATACATTCCCAGACACCATCCCTTGCGCAGTAAGTCCTGGGGGCAGCCGAGTACTGGGAAACACAAGCAGTCTCCCGAGGCTGAGCGGGGGCTTGCTATAAGTGAACATTGTGGTGTTAGATTGGGAGACTGGTGGCTGGTGGGGCTGGTGCTGACCAGGGCCTTACAAGAACGTGATAGAATATTGTACAACAAAAATTTATAAGCTGCTTGCAGCCCTGTCTGGTGAGATACCGGGGTCAAAAGGCACCTTTAAAAATCTACTAGGTACTAAAATAAATGGGGAAAACTGGGTGGTACAGAAAGTCAATTTACGATAACCAGTCAACAGCAGAATCAGATTTATGACAGAAACTGCGCTTGTGGAAGTCTTTGTTTCCTTTCTCCAAAAAAATTGAGGAATCCCAATTTGGGGATATTATCAATTATAAAACCATCAGTTTGAATTTAGCTTTATCTGAATTAAAGGGTTAACTTTATCTCTAAGAAACTTTAAAGCCGATCTTCATTAAAACCAAATCAATAGTTTAAAGCTTAAAATAGCACAAAAGTATTTTCAGACCAGATCATTTGTGCCATACTGTAGCATTCATGTGCTTAGAAGGAACATTCTGATAAAAGAGAGCAGAATAAACAGAACATTTTACTCATTATTCAGCTTTTTCTTTCTCCAATCTTAGGCAGTGATGGGAGAACAAGACTTCTAGGTATTAATTAGCTGCATCAGAGAAAAATCTAGTCACCTGGTCTGTCATACATGTCTGTGGTATGTGTCAGAACTATGTAAATCTTAAGACTGGTTTGAAAAAAGCTCCTTTATACTGTGAGATGTGTGTGTGTATTTAGCTGTTTGCCCAAGGTTCAATGTTAAATCTCCATTCAAAACACTGCACTTCAGAAGAATGTCTTTTTAAAAGTTCTTAATAGGACCTAAAACAGTGTGTGCTGATAGATGTATAGTAATGGGTTGGCACATTTTCCCTTATGAGGTGTCAGCATCCTATAGACACATTTTGACTGCATTTGTGACCTATGAAATATTCATGCTCAGTGTAATTTGCATGTTAGTGGTACTCCTAGTGCTGTCTTCTTTGAACACTGGCTGTAAGCAATATATTTTCACATACACTGATAGTCTGAGAGTCTTTTTCAATACAATATAACTGACAGGAACCAATAACATCACTGGGGAGGAACTTAGAGCTCAGCAAAACTTGTTTGAGTTTCCAAGCTTGGAGACATCTGGAGACTCTTGGAATGATACATAGGAAAGAAAATATTACAGAAATTGGAGTCAATGTAAACCAGTAGCCTAAGGAGCAACAAATTGGATTTTATCTTTGAAACAAGTCAAGTCGTCAGGTTGGTTGTCATTACCTGTTCTTAGTTTTTTCCAAAATTCTGATGTGCTTTCTCTTTATTGGCTATTGAGGCTTGTGTCCTGAGTCCTGAGCTAGAGCTAATGGTACAGAGTTTTGAAGGTATGCACCCAGATTTCAGGTCCTCCTTGGATGCCTAAAAGGTCTAAATAGGCTTTTCTATCCCCCTATATAAACAACAAATTGAAATTCAGAATATTAGCAATATATACACGTTATGTTTAATGCATGCATATTTTATATTTAAATAAATAAATTTACCCATATTTGCTTGAGTATAAACCAACCCAGGCTTTGACTCAAGTATAAACCCAGGGCACAAAATGCAGTCATCATAGTTAACATTCAAAGCAGTATTCAATGGAAATGCCAATAAATTTATTTGTGACTAAGTATATCTATGTTGTGTTATTTTTAAAACTTTTATTTAAATTGGAAAAAAATAAAACTTCATGAGCTCAGTCTGTATATCTTGTTTTGCCATTTTTACAGGTTACAGGTTCTACAAGTTGGTTATAATGGGTCACTTGTTCTTGATGATTTTGTTCATAATGCCTGGCTACCAGTAGATGGTGCTGTGTCCTCATGTAAAGTGTGTAACAAATGAATGTCCATTGTCCCCAATGGCAAGAGTTTTTTATACAGTTTACGTGAGGAAACAGTACCATCTACTAGTGTGACTTGAGTATAACCAAAATTTGAATGATGGTTTAAGGGAAAAAAATACACAGCTCAAAAAAAATTGTTTTTTTTTTTACTTGCCAAGGGTTTTTCAATATATTTAGTGTATTTCAGGTATGCTGAATCCAGAAAAGACATTGGTTTCATTGAATTGGCTCTGGTTCATGTGATACAGGAATTGGGATAAACAAATTTACCCACAGCAATTGTTAACACAGCACAAAATTATCAATCTTTATGTACACCGATGTTTTGCATTTTATATGTTAAATGTAGCATTATTTTCATGAAACTTTCATTTGCCTTCTTTTTATTCATACATTTTCTTTTTGTACATAAATATGAGTTCTTCAAGAAGAAGTTGCTTAAATGACCCTAATGTATTTTGCTACTTTTGTGGTGAATATTCTCAGCAAAAACAGAAAAAAACATTACAGAATTTGTGAAACAAGCAAATCTTGCATATTTTGGTAATAAACTGGGGGACCAAGATAAGTATTGGGCTCCCCATATGGTATGCAAAACTTGTGTAGAGTGTCTATGTCAGTGAAAAAAAAGAAAAACTGAAAAGTTTGAAATTTGGTGTACCTATGGTATGGCGAGAGCCCAAAAATCATCATGATTGTTATTTTTGTGCTGTGAATGTAAAAGATTTCAATCATTCCAAGAAAAACAAATTGGAGTACCCTGATTTGGAATCAGCAAGATGACCTGTGCCGGATGGTGCTGATGTTCCCATACCAGTGATCAGTACACTCCCTGATATTCCTGTATCTGACATGGAGGATATACAACGTTTGGAGTGTAATCCAGGAGTTAGAAGTGGAAGTGAATATGAAGGAAGTGTTTCATACAACCAGCAGTTCTCCCAAGAAGAGCTCAATGATATAATATGTGACCTAAGTCTGTCAAAACAAGCATTTGAACTTTTAGCTTCCAGGCTAAAAGAAAAGGACAAGAGAGGACAAGAGAGGTGACACTCCTACCACATTTCAGTGAAGAAGGAGACTTTGTGTACTGTTGTAACATCCTTGGACTACTAGCCCATATGAGAGTACCAGAATACCGAGCAGAAGACTGGCGGCTTTTCATAGACAGTTCTACTAGAAGTTTAAAATCTGTTTTACTGCATAATGGCAACTGCTATGCATCGATTCCAATTGGTCACTCAACTAAACTTAAAGAATAATATGAAAATATCCAAAAGGTCTTACAAAAGCTTTGCTATCATGAACACCAATGGTCCATATGTGTTGCTTTAAAAATGGTGAACTTCCTACTCAGACAGCAAAGTGGATGCACAAAGTACTTATGTTTCATCTGCTTGTGGGATTGTAGAGCAAAGCAGGATCACTGTAAAAAAGTGACATGGCCTCCAAGGTAAAACATGGAAAAGGGGCAGGGAATATCAATAACGAGCTATTGTTTGACAAAGAAAAAATCATTCTCCCTCCACTACACATAAAGTTGGGATTAATTAAGCAATTTTTTGGAGCTCTCAACAAGGACGGTGATTGCTTTAAATACATTTGTAGATTCTTTCCTGGATTGAGTACTGAAAAATTAAAAGCAGGAATCTTTGATGGACCCCAGATTCGGAAACTGATAAATGATTTAAATTTTACAAGTTACATGACTGATACTGAAGCTTCTGCCTGGCACAGCTATGGCATGGTTGTCAAGAACTTTTTGCGTAACCATAAAGCACAAAATTATGAAGAACTTGTACAAAACTTGCTCTTAAACATTAAAAATTTGGGTGTTACTATGAGCATAAAGGTACACTATCTCCATAGCCATTTGCAAAAAAATTCAGTGAGGAACAAAGGGAGAGGTTCTATCAGGATATAAAGGTGATGGAAGAAAGGTATCAGGGCAGATGGGATAGACACATGATGGCAGATTACTGCAGAAGTCTTCACCGTGACTGTCCTGATCATCAGCAGAAAAGGAAATCATGCAAACAGAGTTTTTCAATGACTTCTTTGTGATTAGTTCTGTAAATATACTGAATATAGAATATATTGACATTAAGTATTTCAAAAATTTAATTTTGTATACGTAGCTATATCTAGTTTAATTTTGCTTAAATTTCATGCTTCATTAGTCTATGAGGGTATTATTGAGGTCTAGAGCCAATCTAGCCAAACCAACACCATTGTTGGAATCTGTGTATCAAATGTAACCTAAAATGACTTTAATCTGTTTGGCTACAAAATGTTTGTTGACCAGTGTTAAATATGGCACGGAGGTAGTTTTTGAAAATTTTATTTGCAATTGTGTAGAGTGGCTTGGGGCTGCTCATCCACCCATTCATCCCAAGTGTTCTCTTTTTGCCTGTTTAATGAAAGAATCTAGTAAAACATAAATATTGATAATGCTACGCTGAACTGAACTATTCCTACAATGGCTACACAGTCCCTCCAGAGTCAAAAGCTCTGACTAAACTTGGTGGGGGAACATGCTCTCAGCACGGCTCTCAGCAACTGGAAAATACACTTGGCACACGACATCATCCCATTTGTTCTGGCCATTTTAGCTCCCACTCAACTATATCTCTTTGAAGAGCATAACATTTTAATAATAACTATAACATAATACAAAACATTATAGTTCATTCACCTGAGGTTGCAAGTCCCAGAGGACAATCTGCTTACATTAAACAAAGCTTTTTGCCTCAGCACCAGCTGTTGATATATTTTGACCCCAGCTGCCCTTCAATGACCTGGAGACCATAATCAATTACCCACCAACCACAACCCAGCACAGCCACCATCTTTGTTTATCTTGCCAGTAGGCCAAAGATGAGTCCCCCTGCAGCATTATGACTACCACTACATTACAGGTCCCCAACTTCCTCCACCCCAATAAACTCAATAGACACTCAACATTACTCCTCAGTGCCCAAAATATTAGGAACTTCTATTCTTTCACCCGTTAAACATTCCTTTCCTAAACTCCTCCTCAGATCCTACTCCCCAGCCAATCCATTTGCCCAAATGGTAAGGCTTTAGGATGCAACCAATAGAGAGCCATCTAAGAACTAATCTTTTTTAGCAAGTTCAATACAAAAACAGGGAATGCTAAATACATGTATTGTGAATGTACATGAATGTACAGGTGGATTTGTGTAAATTGTCTGGTCTGTGCCCTTGTAATCATCTTGTGTCCTCCTTCCCATACTTGTTGGGGTGGGAGTTACCTAACCTTTTTTCTCCGATAGGGGATGGGAAAGAAAGAAGCTGGTAATACACAACAAATAATATCACACTAATAAGTGCATTGATTTTGTAGTATAATGTAACAAGGAGGTTTGGCCAGTATGAGTTAGCAATAGTCAATGTGACTATGATCTGTGATCGTGTATAATTACTACAGATATCACAGAATTGAGTGTTGACATTTTCTGGATACACCTAAAGAAATGCCAGTTTCCCCTTGCCTGACTCTTCCTAGTTAGGTGATATGAAAATGGGCACTTCTTTTGGTTCTGCTCTGGGACTATTTTTACCTGGAATAAAGGCATATACTGTAAACTGTATGTATATAGTTATTTTTTTATAGTAGAGAAAAGAAAAAATTGAAAGGGAAATGAAAGAAGGAACATAAAAATATATCTTTTACCCAAAACCTCTACTATCCTAGCAATATTTTTTTACTTTAGTTAAAGATGGAAAAGAAGTAAGGTGTTTTAAAAGTGGGCTCCCTATATTGTTGAAATACTTTGGGCCCTTTTCTTTCCTGTACCTGACATTCCTGCCTTATTTGTTCTAGCTGTGCTAAAGAAAATGTTGAACTGCATGCTGACACGCTTTGTCTTCACTCTCAAGTGTCAAAGCTGTAGACGTGCGCATCTCAACAGCAGGCGCCGCTCCTACACAGCTCTACATTACAGCTCGCTGGGGAGATGCTACTCATTCTCACAATAAAACTGTCATGTTCTTTTATATAAGAGACTAATAAAAGGAGAGCCCTACACAAGTCAGGAAAGAAGGAAAATGAAGAACTTTATGGTTCACACGGGTCATGAGTCGTAAAGACAATTAGTATGACTTTAGGATTTTGACATTAACGGAGGAAACAGCATGAGATTTACAGTGGTGAAAGCTGTTTTTGAACCACTCTCATTTTTATGAATTTTGTTAGGGGTAAAGTTTCTAAAACACAACTAGAATTTTAGCAGTTATGAAAACAGAAGCCTTTACAAATACAAAGATGCATTTATTGGCGCTTTACATGGCAAAGTTCTGAAATTCAGAAATTAGGTGACAGAGGATCTAAGAATAAACAGGCTACATTGAGTTTGATCTGAGTTACTAATTTTGGCTTCCCCTTAAAAGTGGAACTATCAGAAAAAAAATAACATTTATCAGTTACAGGGGAAAATCTGGCAATCACTTCAAGATCCTACTTCATTTCAGCATGGGCTGGACACCGGGCTCCGTCACTTTCTTTCTGCTGACGTCACTTATTGGAATAGAACGAGGTCCTCAAAGTGGGCAACACTGGTAAAACTGACAACAAATGGACAGCAAATGTGGCAATTGTGTTAATATGAGGGTAATGCAATCACAATTGGAACGGTTAGCGGGCAACAAATGGGCCGCAATGACAATATGTTGACAACACAATGGCAATTGTGATAACATGTAGGTAACACTGAAGCACCTGTGACAATACATGAGCAACATACTATCAATTGTAACAAAATGTAGGCAACAAAATGGCAACTATGACAATACTTAAGCATTAATAGCAATACCTAGGCAGCAGATTGCAAGAAATTTCCTATGTTAGCCGAGACTGCCTCCCTCCATATCGCTACTTCAGGCCTCCAGCTACAAGCAGTAGTCTCATCTTTCTCCTGTCATCATTTGCTCTGTCCCTTTAGGGGCCAGATGGAGGTACCGGAGGAGAGAGCACAGTCTATACCCGGTACCAACACTTTCTTAATCCATAGATACTTTGCCACCCCCTATTTTGACTGGGGACAGTTTTTCCAATGTCATAACTTCAACCACCCTTTTAGCAGTGATTCAAGAGGAAATGACTTGAAACTCAGAAACTTGGCAATAGTATGGACTAGCCAACGTCATTTCTGTACTTTCTGTCAATGAGCCACTGGTCGTTATTGTATTCCTGTAACATAGGAATATCATCCGAAGTCCCAAATACTGTATCATTTGTAAAGAGGACATGTCATCATTATATTTGCGTGTGCTGGGAGCAGGAAGATGGAGGAATTATAAGGGTGATCTTCCCTATGACATCCAATAGTAGTATTTCTCAACCAGGGTTCCTAGGTTGCTAAAGGGTTCCTTGAGCAATGACAAATCTGTGCCTCTCAGGTCAGTTTAAGTGACAATAATGATGCTTTTGGCTGTATGTCAGGATGAAATTCTTTTCTCTGGCCAGCTATGTAAGAGACATTCTTCCTTCTGACCACTATGCTAATGTACTGTATATATAGCAAGGGTTCCCTGATGACCTGAAAGTTATTTCAAGGGTTCCCCCATGTTAAAAAGTTTGAGAAAGGCTGTCCTATAGGGTTTCAGCTCGTCATCGGCGGACCACCTCCTTATTATTCAGTCTTTCTATTCTGTTTCCTTTTAAATAAAACCTAGGTGAACAATATAACCAGGTATTATCTAAATACGAACAGAAAACTACACACGGAAAATTGTACAAATTAGCCCAGCAACAGTTTATTCTTGTACTGTCGATTTATGCAATTTTGTCAGAAAAAAATAAACCTGCACAGGGTTACAGTTTGGTAATGAAAGTCAGATGTTAATAAAACCTGTACTTACTGGAGCTTGCTGAGCTGCACAGCTGTTAGGACGGCAGCTGTTTGGGCTATATGATACCATTTCTTTCATCAAGCAAATTACAGATTCTTCACTTACCATGTATCACTGGGAGGGATCTGTCTGGCACTGGTAGATCAGGTACGCTTTAATGATCTCAATTCTCTCAAACAGATGTTTTAAATTATAAAACGATAGATAATATGTGACAAACCTGACATGTGTGAAAAATCCTCAGTAGCCTACAAAGAAAAAATAGGAATATAAAATGTACAATTCTTGATGATTGGCCAGAGTGGAGTGTTTCCTGCTAGTCAAAGAAAATGGACATTAGAGGAACTCCGGGTAAAGATACAATTACCGTGTAAGGCTCCTCTACATGTGAGGCCTAGCATGACTGCAACCATTTGCTATTTCCCGGTAAATGAAAAGATATGACCTTCGGGACCGCTAAGTTGATTGCATTTACATGCTTCAAGGTACTCTCCTTTTTTATTGCCTGAGTTAAATTAAAGAGGTGAAATGGCAGCCTTGAGCAATGACTTTTGGCATTGTGCCGTATAATAACTCAAATGATATTTTTGTGTCATGTTTACTTTATGATTTTTACTATGAAATGTATAATAGCCAAGTCAGGCATTGCAGGAGCCGAGCATGTGAGGAAACGGGATTAGACACGTTTGATGGCGAGTCTGGGGTACTGTATGTAGTATGCTTAGGATATTATACACTGCCAAAAGAGCTTAATCATAAGTTTTACCTTTTCAAGGCACATACCTACCAAGCCGAAAAATGTTTCTCAAAAATATGTCAAGACCAGGGTAGAATAGGGTAAACTTTCCTTCAACCTCAACCACCCTTTTTTAACCCAATTAACATCACACTTACAAATCATGTGTAGTAAATTGGCCATCATGAACCTTTAATACCAAAAATAATATATAATATATATAACATACATAAATATTTTTATACATTTTACAGATATTTCTACCAATGTGGCAAAGGTCCATCAAGGCATGAAAAATGAATTATCTTTCGTCTATGGCGACCACTCCCTTGGCTATCCATGCTACAGACACCATTTATAGCCTCGAGGACAATTACATACAGCTCCACAGCCATTCTAATCTTACACTGTCCTTAGGTTATTACTGATTACACATTCCTAAGGAACATTATACTTCCAAGAAGTTCCTATCCTTTGTTGTATACCAACTGCAACCCTTAATGGACCCCACACACCCCCACACTGCCACTATGACTATAAATTAAGTTCCGAAAACTCAAAGCCCAGCACATAGGAAGGTAAGGTAAGTGAAATGCTTTCCCAAACTCCTCCACTCCACCCACCTCCATTGAACTAATCTTTTGTTGACTCCACCTCACAGCTGACTCCCACCTGTCAAGTATTTCTAACCTGCTCCACCCCTTCATTCAACCCTTCACCTTCTGTAACCCTACTTTTCACCCTGACATGTTGTGTATTCACCTGTTTTTTTTTTTCCTTTCAAGCTTAGGGCCTACTTAAAGGCACAGTTAAACTACTAAATACCTTGGGCAGGAGACTGCCCTACATAATATACCTATTGGCTATCAGTATCTCTATTTATTAGTGGCTCTGTAACTGGGCTGGCAAGGCTGAAAGTGGCGCCAATCTTTGGTTCATTCATCTGTAGTTTTCATTGTAGTGCTTTCACTGAACTGATTAAAAAAAATTGGGGATATATATTTGCTGTCACTGCTAACATTCAAAACAGTGCTTTGTATCTCAAAACCCTGTTGCTTCTCTGCTGCACAGCCATGGCATATATTCAACATTTCTGTGTAGAATACTTGACTCTGCTTCAGCCACATGCGGTTCCTTCCACTGGCCCACAGCACGTTCAAACCAGGGGGAACCACAGCTTGTTGTAAGGGGAGGGGAGATATTGACTGATGGGAAGTAGGGAGGGTTTTAGGAGAGAGAAGATGGGTGGGCAAGTCTGAAAAAGTGTGTTTTGAATGCAAGCTGAATAGGACGAAGAAGACCATTCTAGAGAGTCAGGGCAGCTGTAGAAAAGTCTTGGAGCCGTGCGTATGATGAGGTTATAAGTGAGGAAGTCAGTAGTACATCATTGGAGGGGAAGAGAGCGGCTAGGGGAGTTTTTTTCTACCAGGTCAGAAAGGTAGGTTGGACAAGGGCTGTGTAAGGATTTAAAGGCAAAGCACAGGAGCTTCAATTTGATTCCAAGGCGAAATGGAAGCCAATGAAGGGAACTACAAAGGGATGCAGCAGAAGAAGAGCGGTGGGAAGGATGGATGAGTCTGGCTGCAGCATTCATAATAGATTGTAGAGGAGAGATTCGGGTTAGTGGAATACCAGAGAGGAGGAGGTTACAGTAGTCCAGACGCGAGATGATAAGATTGTGTACAAGGAATTTGGTGGTCACTGGGGACTGGTAGGGGCTTCTTTTTGGGGTGTTGCACAGGGAGGGACAAATGACAGTGTTGTTATCCATTAGGAATATGTCAGGGGGACATTTGGAATTTGAGGGGCAGAAGATGATGACTTTGGTTTTAACCAGGTTGAGTTTCAGAAATCTGTCAGACATCCATGATGATATGGCCGACAGGCAGCATGAAACCTTATGCAGGACTGAGCGAGACAAATCAGGGGTTGACAGGTAAATGTGAGTGACAACAGCATACAGATGGTACTGTAAGCCAGGGAGAAGATGAGACTATCGAGAGAGGAGGTACAGAGAGAAGAGAACCGGTCCAAGGACTGACCCTTGGGGAACACCAGCAGTGAGGAGAGTTGGATAGGAGAAAGTACCACTAAAAGAAACCTGAAAGGAGCGCTCAGACAGGTTGGAATTGAGAATGGGTGCATATATTAAATATATATATATATATATATATATATATATATATATATATATATAATATATGATATGATCAAAATTTATAAGTAGATTTATTTTCTGTTAGATGTGATTTATTGGGAGGTTCCTTTAAAGTCCATTTAGTTGTGGTAATGATATTGTTGCTCAACCGATCAGTCAAATGCTTGCAGCAGCTGGGGCAGAGAAGAGGCAGCTTTCCAATACATTGGCCACTGGAATGGTATGTATATATTACCTCTTCTTTGGCAGGTTAGCTGTTAAAGTGTACCTACACTCAGAATTTTCCCTTTACATAAAAGGGTAGACAACCCTCTTATGTAAGGTAAAAATTATGTTGTTTTTTTTTTTTTAAGTGCAACACTGACCCCTAATTCTCGATCGCATGGGCGATCAAGAATGAATGGGAGCGCAAAGCCTCCCAGATACCTATGTCACATATCCCGGGAGGCTCTTGGGTTCTCCTTCTGCGCATGCCTGAGTATCTCGGGCATATGCGGAAGGAGCATTTTCACGCATGCGCAGTGAGATCAGCCAATTCTTTTTTCATCTTACGTCACCCAATCTTGAGCCTGGGTCGGGTGAGGTAGGATGAAGAACCTGGATAAAGAAGAGAAGATGGTGGTGCCCGGAGCACGGAGTACGGGACAGATGCCGGGACGATGCGGGACCAGATGCAAGACACCCCTGGATGGATCTGACTGCCCTGCAAGATTGAAGGTAAGTGGATTTTTTTTAGCAGTTTTAAGTTTAGTTCCTCTTTAAGTAAAAGCTACCCTATGATAACAGGTTAATGTAAAAGAGTGTATTGTTTTTAATATTGCTGTTTACATCTAACAAAAGGCACCACATTTGCTTGTTAAGAAAGTAGAAATTTCTCTTAACTATATCCTAAAATCCTGCTAAATACAATACCCACCTCACTCCAGCCTTTCACCCTGGACAATAAAGCAATAAAAGCTTTATGTAAGACTGACCTTAAACTGAAAAATACAAAATATTTATAACTTATTAAATTTTTTCATTGTCTGCACTTTTTAAGTTTTAAAAACCATAAAAAGATGATGAATCACCCATTATGTTACTGTAGCAGACATAGAGGACCATGTTTATCTTTTGCTAAAACTAGTACACTGTGTTCTTTCCTAGGACTTGATGAATTGGTTTATTCTATGCACATCTATAATTTCTGGATATAAAATATTTTTAGGATGCAGACTTTGGAATAAATTCATTTTCAGAACAGAACACAGCATTCAAGGTAAATATCAAGGCCAGACATAGCTTTATGTATTTTGTGTCATAAGCGCAGATGAGGAAGGAATATTGTAAGAAAAGGCAATTAAATGGGCTTCTCATTATAATGAAGAGGTATAGAAAGCAACTGCTTGTGATAAAGCAAAATCTGTCATTTGCTAGTTATTATTTCTGTCACTTGACATTGATTTTCAGGCTATAAATGTATTTTTCTACCTTTTATGTAAAGCATTTTAGAACTTTCCTTCTTTCGTAAAGATATTGTGCTTTATTTATTGGGATAATTAAATCAACAGAATGAAATATCGTTGCAATGTCCTTTTATGAAAATCTCTACAGATGCATCATTGTTAGCCAGGATAGAATTACTTTAGTTCCAGAAATTTTAAATAAATAAATATATATATATATATATATATATATAAAATTCTTGTAGTTACAGCTATATACTTTTCAAATAGACTTTGTCTCTGGACCATTCGTTTCATTACAACTCTTATCATATGATGTTATGTGAATTCAAAGTATTTCATGTATTGCCATGTAAAGGCCTTGCTTGTAACAAGATCCAAAAGACTAAGAACTCTGCTTGCCACCACCATCTTAGATTTAATGTCACCAGTCCCAGCAAATTAAGAGGTGTAATTTAAATTATACTTTATTGTAATACGCATTTGCTCCTTCCTTATCTGGCACATAAACCATTATACAAGAAGGTAACAAGATAGTGAGATTACAAGAAATAACACAGTAAAACACAGTTTAAAGCACATGTCAACATGCATGCTTTTTATATGTGTTGTGGTGTGCTGAATAGTGTTGTTGTTTGAATTCAGGTCATCCTAATGTTCGACCCGAATATGACTGTTTTCATTCGGGTCAATAGGACCCCAATTTTGCTGCATTCGAGGCCGCAAATTCAGCCCTCCCGCAATGCCTAGGGACCTCCCCCAAAATGCCTAGGGCCCTCAAATAAGAGCAGGGATGCCCTCCTCCATGTTTGTTGTGGCAGGCAGCCGACTGGCTGTGTGTCACTGCATGCCACACAGGCAGCCATTGGCCTATACAAAGATTTGCTAGCATCACAACCTCTCTGTGCTGCTTGCCTTGCTTTGTCAAAGTAAAAAAAAAAGTGCTTTACTTAGTTAGACTGTGTCACACTCACACTATTAGTCAGATAGATAGTTGGATTGTACTGTATTGGTTCAGTCCTGTAATCTACTGTACTCAGATAGGTAGATTGTTTCACTGTTAGATAGATAGATAGATAGATAGATAGATAGATAGATAGATAGATACATAGATAGATAAATAGATAGATGGTCAGTGTGTTACATACACACAACCAGAGCCAGGGTAACCTCCCTGACTGCGTGCAAAGTATTTTGGCTGGGTCATGTAATCTCTGTGCGACCACCTCCGCCCAAGAAGAAAGCTTAACCTGCTAGATCTGATAGACCTCCGCTCCCTTTACTCCTTCTGCCACCAAAGTTAACTGTGCTGCCGCCGAGCATTACAGTTTTCAGGCTCCACCAGTGGTGAGGAGGAGCTCCAACGCAGATCGGCTGCTGTTTGTCGCGTTGCTAGCAGTCAAGACCAGGCATCATTGCCATCCCCCACACCTTCTAACCCATCATCCAATACTTCTGTGGTTAGCATTAGCAGCATCCAACCTTCCATCCCCCAGATGCTGGAGCGCAAGAGGAAATATGGCCCATATAACCCCCAAACAAGGCTAATCAATGCAGCAATTTCACAGCTGATTGCGTTAGAGCTCCTCCCTTACCGGCTGGTGGACTCCAATACATTCCATTACGCTTTCCTCTGCGCGAACCCACAGTACGTTATGCCTAAGCGGTAGTATTTTGCATAAAAATGTGTCCGTGGCCCTGCAGCACTTGGCAAGGTGCACCTGACAACCGACAGTTGGTCGAGCAAGCATGGAGTGGGAAGATATATTCCCTACACAGCTTACTGGGTAACTTTGGTGGCAGCAGGGGAAGATGCAGCTGCAGCGAGGCCTGCATACCTACCTCAGCCCAGAGCACATTGCCATGCAATCTCCTGCTCGATCTCCCCTTCCACCTCCTCCTTTGACTCGTGTGCCTCAACCTCTTCCTCCTGGGACACTTTGCCGTGGAGACCCAGCACCTCCCATTCGCCAGCATCTGTTCACGGCCAGCAACAACCTGCAGGTTGCTGTTTCGATGCACAATGCAGACGTTGCCACGCAGTCCTGAGGTTGCAAAGCCCCGTTTCCCTCAGCCACATGGGCACAACCATTCTAAGTGCTCTGCGGGAGCAGGATAACTTATGGTTAACTCCTCATGCTGTTACTGCTGCTGCCTGCCCAGTACCCAGATCTAGATGCCAATAACCAATGCTGTCCACACTCTGTCTCAGGGCCCACCGCCTCCTCCTCCTCCTGCTGTTACTGCTGCCGCCTGCCGAGTACACAGCTTTAGATGCCAGTAACCAATGCCATCCACACTCCGTCTCAGGGCCCACCGCTTCTTCCTCTGCTGTTACTGCTGCCGCCTGTCCAGAACCCAAATCTAGATGCCAGTTACCAATGCTTTTCATGCTCCGTCCCAGAGCCCACCACCTCCTTCTCCTGCTGTTACTGCTGCCTGCCCAGTACCCAGCTCTAGATGCCAGTTACCAATGCCCTCCACACTCCGTCTCAGGGCCTACCTCCTCCTCCCCATGCTGGTATTGCTGCTGTCTGCCCAGTACCCAGCTGTAGATGCCAGTTTCCAATGCAGGCCCCACTCCATCTCAGGGCCCACCGCCTCCTCTTCCATCTGTTGCTGCTGCTGCCTGTCAGTACTCCATTCACTAAAATCGTACACTTCGGGGTGACATTGATGATGCACTACACCCAACTCTAGATGCCAGTTACCAATGCGGTCCCCACTCCTGTGAGGCCTATATAACTTGTAACAGACCTGTTTAACTGGCTGATTTTTTGACTAAAAGACCCCCCATCTGCCTCTACTCTGAAGCCTGTGTATGGCTTGTAACAGAGCAGTGAAACCTGGTGGCTAATTTTTGGACTGGAGGAACCCCCTCGGAGCCCTCTCTGACTCTACTTGGAGACCTGTTTAAAATATGGCATGTTCCCTTTACCGTCCCAAAAATAGCCTTGTCAGCAACAATAAAATGCCTTCCTTATTTTTTTTTGACTTGTACAGTGTTGTGCAGAGCTGGGGGAGTCTTGACATATCTTTTAAAATATATTTATAGGTGTAATGCGCCTGGGCACACAAACCACAACCAACTCCAGATACCCTTAAATCAGGCTTTATTCAAAATCATACAGCACAGCAAGGGTTAAGTCCAATAAAGCGAAGTACAGGAGGATAAGGCAAATGCAGGTCAAGAACAATCCGAGGTCAGGGCAGGCAGCAAGCAGAATGGTCAGTAACAATCCGAGCTCAGGGCTGGCAGAGTTCAAGCAAGGTGAGTTTCAGACCAGGTCACTAAGGTAATGACAAACAGATAAACTTTAAACCACATAAAGACACACCCAAGCACACTGTGTAACAGAGGCTATATCGGGCAATGGTGTGCAGGACAGGCTCTCCTTAAATGGCCAGAATGACCAATGACCTTGCGCCACCTGGCACCGTCTGATAGGAGACTAGGTAAATCCCCTGCGGCTGATTGGCCGCAGGGAATTCAAACTAACTATGTCCCGCCCCGGGGCGAGGCAGCCGAGTGCCACGCCCTCGGGGGGTACAAGAGGGACGCATAGTAACACGCGCACCTCTTCCCACAGCACCCCTAGGACGTGCACTACTTTGCACTTGCAAAGGAGTGCTGAGAGCAGGAATATCATTAACCACATCTAAAGGGATGCAGGGGCTGCTGCCTGGCTGAACAGTAGTTTGGCCAGGACGGATCCCTCTGCCTGCAGAGACAGACAAGCTGCGAGCAGAGCAGCAGCCTCGGCCATGCTGCCTGTTACAGCGGCGTCTCCCTCTGTGGCTGGGAACCCCAGGGACACCGCGGGCTCGCAGGATGGGTAAGTTCCTTACAATAGGCTGTAGAAGCTCTACACAGTCCCGAAAAATAACTAGAATTTTTCCCCCATTGACTTTATGGTGTTCAAATTCGACGTTCGTTCACCCGAATAATTTTGGTCTATTCGAGCGAATAGCTGTCGAATCGAATAGTGAGCTATTAGACCAACACTAGTGACGAACACCCATTGTCTATACTTTGGACACAGGATCATTTTAATATAGCAAATAGATCAGTCTGTTGTCATTCTTATTTTTTTCCTCCAAGAAGTAATCTGCAATAACATGCTACCAAATACATATACATACAAGTAAGAGAGTTATAAGTAGAGGTTAAATAGTATTATCTTCTTCCTCTGCCACTGTACAAATAATACATTTTTCTTGTGAGAATTGATCAGCAAAGAACAGCATGGGGTGAGAAGAGCAGCTGAACATGAAGGACATTTTAAAGCATTTGGATGATGATGTAGATTATAATGTATTTTTTAAACCTAAAAGGTTTATAACTGTGCATTGGTAAGTGGGGTAAGAAAAAAATGAGTTTACTTTTATCCAGGTTAGGATTCGGGTACTTTTCAGCCATCCATGATAAGATGGTGTTGTGATCAAACCCACAAATAAAAAAAATAAATAAATCAGCTTCAATAAAATGGAAGACACTCACTACACATGGATGTAACCAAAAGGAAGTTCTACTAGCAGTGACTGTATCTGCTTGCACTTTTAATGCAACAAATGTTCTAGGCAACTGTGGGTCAGGGTGCTATTACTTGGAATGTAATGACTTTGAGCTAGGGGTCTATTTTTATATCACAATGGCATCAACTTACCGTATTTTCCGGCATATAGGACGACTGGGCATATAAGATGACCCCCAACTGATTGGTTAGAGTGGTCTGCCAATCGCTATTGTGCGAGAACTGAGAGACAGAAGGAAAAGTACAGTACTAGTAATTGGAGGAGGGATACAGGAGGAGCCTACACTGCTCCACACTCCTCTAAGGAATAAATGGGCGCGTTCCTTCTTAATGAATGGGCGTGTTCTAGTGGAGAGCCAATCCAGGCTCTCTACTGGAGAGCCAATCCAGGCTCTCTACTGGAGAGCCAATCCAGGCTCTCTACTGGAGAGCCAATCCAGGCTCTCTACTGGAGAGCCAATCCAGGATCATGTCCTCCCGTGCAGGCTCGCGTTCTCCTGTGCAGCTTGCACAGGAGGACTCGCGGAGACTCGACCACGCCGGACGTGAAGCAAGCTGCGGGTAAGTACCCGGCGTATAAGACGACCCCCGACTTTGGCACAGATCTTTCGGGGTTAAAAAGTCGTCTTATACGTCGGAAAATACGGTAACACAAGAGTATCTTGGTGGTCAATGGGAAGAATTCCTCCTACATTGCTGGCCATTGGGAAGAATCAAAAAAGATCATTGGTGTCAGGTAAACTGACCTGAGAGTCACATATTCCTCATTGATCAAGAAAACTCTAGTAACCTCTCGAGAAATGCTGCTCTGACTGAGAAATGCCTTAATAATAGGAAGGGATGGTGGGAAATTTTCCTTCCCTGACATTTCCCCTGCCAACTGACTTCTCCCCTCAGCTGATTGATTGTCCTTTGACCCGCCCATAAGACCACCATCACCCCATCCCACTTTGTCCAATCATTTTAAACCCTAAATAAAATAACCCTTAATATTCCCGCCTTCTCTCCTCAACCAGTCATGTGGCCCTCCGCCAATATTTATTTATTTGTTTTTTTGCTACGAGCCCTCTTTTTCCCCCTTACCTCTCCATAGAAGAGGTGCTGTGTTTACAGCATTTGTTCATATGTCACTCTTTGTCACTGGAAATAATCCCGTGTGTACGAAGCCTAAATCCAATTTGGGGTAAGCCAATCAAATCCATTCAGAAAGCCTCCTGGCCAAAATCTAACTCAAAACCTTAGTGCTACAAGGCCAGAGTGCTAAGCACTTAGCCACTCTGCTATTAAGGATTTACATGGGTTTTCTCCAACATTCCAAAAACACCAAAATCCTAATTGACTGACCTTATGTTACTGACTTTAGACTATGGAAGGGACATTAGACTGTGAACTCCTCTGAGGGACAGTTAGTGATATGATTACTGTTCTATTATTGCAGAAAGTGTGTGAAAGCTGTGTGAAAACATTTATGAATAACCCCTAAAGGTATAAGTACCTACATTTCTCTTTTAACTGTTTCTGCAACCCCAAGCACATTATGGGCTTGATTTATTAAAGCTCTCCAAGACTAAAGAAGAAATAATTTTATCAATGAACCTGGGTGATTCAGTAAATCTGGAAGGCACAGCAGAATGCTAAGGTTACTTCATTGTCTAATCAGCTCGCTGGGGTGTGTTTAAGATAAGCTGTCAATACTTGCAGGGCCTAGCCTTCTAGTATTGGTGTCTCAGTGACAGGAATGGCTAATTAGTATTATGTATATTAATATAGGATTATAAATATATAAGTATTTAAATAGTATTATTTACATATTCTCAAAAAAATCATTTTATTTAGCATCATGTCTTGATAAAAACAGTAAATTAGATATTCTATAAAACATAAAAATTTGATAGATTGTTTAAGATATCCTCAGAATGTGTTTGGGTCACCAATGTCTATTATTTCTAATTCAGGGATCTGCACCGCAGTTAATGGGTTGTATCCCATTAGGAAATTTGGCCTCCCTGCACATTGATCTTAGATGTGACATTTTCAGGGAATCACACTGTACAATGCCTTCTTTCTGGTTGATGTATTTTCTAAAGCATCTGTGCCAAATAATTGCACTAATTTACTGTGAAGTGGGACTATTTTCTCTGCCTATAATCAATAGGATCTCTCTGTTTCCATGGAATTAAGCTTCATTATTTCTGTAAAAACCTGTTAATTTAATTTTTGTTATACTTGGTTCAAAAAGTAACTATTAAAAATGAAAGCATGGCCCGGATATGCATGCCTATGTGGATGATTTACTAAATGGAACGTGTACACTATATTAGTTGCTTTGAAGGGACTTTTTAAATTGATATCCATTCCCTTTGTGATTATTCTGTCAGTTCAACAAATAAGTGGGTATTGCTTGAAATAACTATGAACAGATAATATTCAGTGTCAAGTTATGTTAGACATAACTATAATAAATAAAAAAATTCTGTAAAAAAATTATATATATATATATATATATATTTATATATATATATATATTAAAATATAGTTGTATATTTCATATATAATGTATGTACCTTTCCTACTGCCAGCCCCTCTGAACACAGCTCCAAAGAACTAATAATAATGTTATTTGTAAAATGTTAGATTGTGCCTACTGTTCTTGGACAACAAATGTGCAGAATTTTTGGAAATTCTAGGGAAATTTTTTACAAAAATTGTTTCATAGTTTAAAATAACAGCCTTGAGTGTGCTTTTTTGGATTTGGTGAAAACACACACTGGAAGTCAACAGCTGTTTTTTGAAGGCAATATCTGGTGTATTGTAGTAGGTTAGGCTGGGGGTTTCTAGTAATTTTCAAAGTGAGCTGAAGACCCCCTTTATTTTGCTTAGTATATACATATATAGTATATGTGTTTTTATGTTTAATGACAAGTGTGTTTTTTTGTAAGTTTGAAGGGTCTATTTTTTTTTTTATTTTAATTTAATGTAACGGTTGGGTTTGAGAAGGCTTTCCCTCTTAGACCTGACATCCCTGATGACAAATGAGATATGTTCAAGACCATAATTTATTTTATGTTTTTACTGTATTTTAGACCAGCGGTCACCAACCAGTGGTCCGCGAGAACATTTTGAGGAAAAGGACCCGTGCTGGGGGGCACATACCATGGACCCCCTGTGGACCACGTCTTCTGTACGGATTGTAGGCTCAGGGCTGTGGGCGGGTTGTGTCCCTGAATGGGTTCTGGCATCATGACGTCACTCTGAGGGAAGTTTAATCCCCTGTGAGTGCATTTAGTGGTCCATAAGTCCCAATAGGTTGGTGACCACTGTTTGTGAGTGTTCTCACAAAACAGAAACTCGGATCACAGATTCGTCAGCTAGTCTAAGTTAGGCCCACATCAGGCATTTTCTCATCATCTCAAACTAAAACCGAATTAGTATATGGAACAGCTTGGTTGTCTTTTGTAGCATACTTTGTGTAGGAAAAAGTGGAAATTACCAATGCCTACAGGGAGCTTTGTGACAGGTTCTTTGTGCCAGGTTTTTAGGAACATTCCAGCTTTAGCAAACCCTGCCATCTCGATTGTGATCTGCTCCAGAAGGCATTAATCAATTAGATATGTAAAACTGCGAGGAAGGAGGTTTATCCTCCAATCTGCTGCACCTACTAGTTAGATGCTACATCCTTAATTGCCTTTACTACATTTACAAGGGGCCTGATTTATTAAAGCTCTCCAAGGCTGGAGAGGATGTACTTTCATCAGTGAAGCTGGGTAATCCAACAAACCTGGAATGGATTTCTTAAAAGTCATTTGCTATTAGTTAGTAAATGTTTTCAGTCCTGGACCAGATCCATTCCGGGTTTGCTGGATCACCTAGCTTCACTGACAAAAGTGTATTCTCCCCACCCTTGTAGATCTTTATTAGGACAGGTCCAAAGAGAGAGAAATTTTACTTTTCTGGCATCAATAATGACATATTATAACATCATATATAATACAAAAGATGAAAACATAATTTATCAGAAATTTTTTTGTACCATATGTGATGCTAAAGTATGTAATTTTTAATGCCCCAAAAGTTTAATTTTCTTGCTTTTTGTGTATGCACCCAAAAATCCTTTCACCTTGATACAATGAGATCCAATCTTCTAAAATCAAGAGTTTTGAATTTGTGACAACATCGGGCCTGACTTTTTAAAGCTCTCCAAGATTGGAGAAGATA
This sequence comes from Pyxicephalus adspersus, assembly GCF_032062135.1. NCBI lineage: Eukaryota > Metazoa > Chordata > Amphibia > Anura > Pyxicephalidae > Pyxicephalus > Pyxicephalus adspersus. Next base: position 24,181,821 of record NC_092861.1, read on the forward strand.
AACTTTCATGGGTTGAATATGGGCATTCCAGCAAACCTGGAATAGATCTGGTGCAAGATTAGAAACATTTTGTTTAATAATAGCAAAAGATTTAAAAAAAATTCAGGTCTGCTGACTCACTTAGTTTCAGCTATGATATCTCACTGTGTTGAGGAGCTTTAATAAATCAGGTCCATCATCTTTGAGTACTATCTTTTTCCTTACAACACTGAAAGCTATAACATACTAAAGAGGAACAGTAACTATAAATGGGTCTTGTTTTGCTTCTTTAATTCTTCCCCAAGTAGAAGCTGGGGAGCTGTATGCATGAAAAGCACATAAACAGCAAATGGTTTCCTAGAAATAGAAATTGATTTTCTAATTTCACATTTCAAGATGACAATTTTGGTGGTTAGGTTTAGTGATACTTCCTCTTTTTTTCCCAAAATTAGGAATAAAAACAGCATAAATATTATCGGTAAACTAATTTTTTAAAAATAAGATAACTTCATAACTGTAATTAAGACATGGCAATTCTTATGTTTTTATTTATGGTCTAGTTCCTTTAGCTAGATAATATGCATAGCCAGACAAACAAAGCAAAGCATCTTGATATCATGCCAATTTAGGGAGAGGTTATTTTCTCTCTGGGCAACGGATGATGTATTGTTGCATCATTAATAGGTGGCACAAAGCTCATTCATAATGAACAGCCGCTGTTCCATTCGTGCTCCTTAGCATGATTTTAGTCATTTAGGAAAAGCAAAGGACTGCAATCTCTGCAAAGGTGTTTTGTTTCTCACAGATAATAATCATATTGCTGGCTCTTGCCAATGACCAGTAAATAAATCTTCTAGTGTAATTGTACTTCAGGGCAGTTATGCATAGTGTCTAAACTGGAGAAAACAGCAAAAAGTGGAAAAGCAGAAAATTGGTAAATTGAGAATACACATACTGTCCATTAGAGGTTTTAAACAAGCATGCAATTCAGAGATATAATACAAGTATATGGGTAAATCTGAGGATACCTGAACATCACATAAACAAACACTGCTGCTGTTAAAGGACTGGTAGACAACCACATTCCCTAATTTTTATTCCCCAGCTGTTCATTTCATTTACATTCGCAAAAAGAGCCCAAAAGGTGGAGCACAAGGATGAGCATTATTTTGAACAGCATATAATAAAGTACCCAGATGCTTTGAGGTGTTGCGCTGAAGTATAAGCCTGAAGATTACAACTACTATTTGTAAATTAGCTTTTTGGACATTGTGCCTGATTAATAAGGCTCTCCAAGATCAGAGAAGGTTTTCATTGGGGAACGAGAGTGAACCAACAAAACTGTAATGGATATTCTACAAATTATTTATTATTAGTTGGCAAATGTTTTCAGTCCTTGACCAGATCCATTTGAGGTTTTCAGGTTCTCCTATGATATTCTATCTTCTCCAGTCTTGAAGAGCTTTAATACATCATGCCCAATGTTTTCCAAAACCATGAACAATTTAAAAAAGTTGTGCCCCATCGTGTGACAGCTATAACAGCTTCCACAAATCTGGGAAAAAAACTTGTGTATGATTTTAAAGTATTCCTGGAGAAATTTGTGCTCTTTAATAAACAAAAAGCATTGGGCATTCCAATTCTTCCCAAAGGTGTACAATAGGAATTAGTTCAGGATTCGTTAAGAGCCACTTTAATTTTTCCATACCAAACTTATCAAACCAGGTCTTTATGGATCTGACAAGGACATAGGAGCACAGTCATGCTGGAATAGCAAAGGGCTTTACCCAAACCGTTGCTGCCAAGCTGGAAGCACACATGCCTAAAATGTCTTTGTATTCCGTAGCTTTGTATTCCGTATATATATATATATATATATATATATATATATATATAAATTCCCTGACTGTCCAGAACTAAAAAGGCACCCATAAACGTTTATTGAAGTTCAGTGCTGTTGTTCCTATTTACTACCTACTAAGCCATGCTTTTTTGGAGCAGTTAAGGGTTATCTTGGTCTCATGTTTCAGATGATTGTCAGGTTATAAAGTCCAAAGTCCACCTTTAATAGAAACCTAAAATAAAACTTCTTCTATATTTATTGATAATTTGCTAAATATTACTTTGACTGTATCTCTGTAATTCAGATACTGCCAGAGCTAAAAAGATCTACCTGCATGCTTCACAGTAGGGATGGTGTGCTTCTCATCATAAGCCATGTTGACTCCTCCTCAAAATAGCATTCATATATATGACTGTAATGTTCAGTGTTATGCAGATATCCTAAATAGTTTTGATCCAGATGTTTAAACGCTTCTTCTATATTGTTTTTAGTATATAGTAAGTGGACTGACAAATTATATGCAAGGGCTGTTTGACAAGTAATGAGCCTCAACCATAAAGACAAAAGCTGTGAACTTTTTTTTATACATATACATTTTCAATATAATCTCCATAAAGCAGAATGCACCTTTCAGGTCTTTCTTTTAAGGCCTTTATACCCTTTTTACAGAACTCAACATCTTGACCCTCAAGGAAATCCTCAACAGCCTTGATGACATCATCATCAGAGTCTAATTTCTTCCCGTTAAGGTATTTCTTTAAAATTCCAAACAGATAATAGTCCGATAGGGCCATATCTGGCGAATAAGGTGGGTGTTCTAACAATTAAAAGCCGCATTCATGAATTGTGGCCATTGCAACAGCTGACTTGTGTGCTGGCGCATTGTCCTGATGAAACAAAACACCAATTTTTAAATTTGTTTAAAAACAAATATATAATAGATAAACCTATACCTTTTGGTCAAATTTCATCTAAGGCTTTATATTTTATTAATTTACAGAGTTTTTACAAATATTTTTATTATTTGTATGTTAGGCTCACTACTTGTCAAACAGCCCTTGTATATACAGTGTATATATTGTGTACGACCTCAAACTCAACTCAGTCTGGTTATGGCTACCTTGACAACACATGCAAGTAAATTATTACAGAGTGTATTATCAGTAATTTATCAGGGCTTGGGGGTATTTTCAAGGAACAATCTGTTTTCCGAATGTAAAAAAATTCTTCAGTTTTGGAATTTTTTTTTCAATGTACAAAACAGTTTCACTACCCTCAAGATACTAATTTTCCACAAATTAGCAACAAGCAGATATTGTAACTTGACTTAATGTTCCATGCAGCATGAATGAGAAAAACATTATACGGCACAGACAATACAGAAGGGAGTGTGACATGCTAGCGCAGAGGTTATGTCAGCGGGTGGCTTATTAAGGCTCACTTTCCTTCTCCATGTCTGAGAGGGTCTCCCAGCAGGGAAGTAATTTGTGCCTCGCTTCAGGTATGCTATTAGTAGCCTGATGAGATTCACCTGTCATTAATGATTGACAGACATTATGAAATCCCATCTGAGTCAGCTGATTTGACTGGTGTCCCTAGACTTTATGTGCTTCCATTGACAGATTGATAAGCCAACTATTTGTGAATATAGTCTAGGTTTTGTGGAATATTATTATACTCAGTGCTGGTTCTAAATTTAGTGGTCTCAGCTTCCCTCGCCGCTCCACAGGATTTCATTCTCATACTAATAACTTAATGATAGAAGTTCTCCTGTTCTTTTTATTTAATTATATGTTTGTCTATTTTTGCTCGGCTCTTTTTTTCACAAATTCTATTTTTTACAGCTTGTTGACTAGGGATGAGCGAACAAGTTTTTAAAACTCGATCTCATGGCGAATCCAGCCGTTCTTGCTTACCGAAATTATAAGCGAGAATGGCGGGTGTAAATTCGCCAATCGAGATTGAACTTCAATTTAGATAAAAAAATTCATTGATCAGCTCAGTTTGCGATCGCCGGCACTAGAGGTTAAATGGGGACAAGTCTCCCCATTCAAAACCTCTAGTGCTCTCTGATTGGCTGAGGAAAGCTTTTCTCGGTTCGCCGAAATTTCCCGGACCCATTGAAAGTTTGAGGAAATTTTTGCGAGAATGCAGAGGCATTTTACTTTTCTTATTTTTTTAAAATAATCTTTAATTATGCTTTTTAAATCCTGTGCATGTTTTAATAAAGTCCACCCAATTAGCATATGGTTACTGCAAAATTGCTAGGTTGTGAAGAGGTTGTGATATTTTGGGATGCACAGTGATGGTTGAACTTATGAGACCTTTAATGGCACAATCAATGGAATGTAACTTTCCACTTTTTTTAATAAAAGTTGCTCATTTGCACAGTATTTTTACCGTTGAGGAACCCTAAAATAATTTTCAGGTTTTGGGGAACCCCTGCAAAACATTTTTTTAAGGGTCATTGGGGGTAAAAAGCGTTTTAAATTGGTGGAAAGCCAATGGTTGGAGAGCAATGATACACTAATTGTTTTTATTATAATAGTGTATATCAAGGATATCTTTGGGTGGGGTTGGGGGGGGTAAACTGGGCCTTCCACTTTTTCCAGGGCCCCAATTGACAGAACAAAAGGGTTTCCAATTTATTTGGGGGAATTAGGGCTTCTCTGTGTCCTAATATGATAATGGTGTTTCTGAATGGTGTCCCAAGACTTTCTATTCACAAACAGCACTCCACATCAACCTTTATAATTATTATTATTATTACATAGTATTTATATAGTGCCGACATATTACGCAGCGCTTCACAAACTCCATTGTCACGTCACTAGCTGTCCCTCAAAGGTGCTCACAATCTACTTTTCCTACCATAGTCATAAGTCTTTAGTACAGTCTAAGGTCAATTTTGGGGGTTAGCCAAATAACTAAATGCATGATTTTAGAATGTGGGAGGAAACCCACGAAAACACAGGGAGAACCTGCGAACTTTATACGGATAGGACCCAGACCCAGCGCTGCGAATGGCCAGAAAGCTAACCACTGAACCACCGTGCTGTCCACGGCACCTTACCTTGAGAGGACCTACTCCAAAAATCAAACCTCCACAGACCTACCAACCATCAACAAGTTCTAGCATTACCTTACAAATACACTATAAAACCAAACTGTTTCAGAAATGCCTTCTGACGTGATTGTAATACAAATACACTTACCTTCTTCCCTTCATCCAATTCTTCCCTCACCCTATGCTATAATACCTTATTTGCAGTTATGCTTCAAGCTGGTCTTGTATTAAGGAGACATGACACAGTGCAAATAAATGTGAATAGACATTACTTGCAAGCAATCTGTCATTCTTTTTTCTTTCAAGACATGCTATTAATAATGAAAAACTGCTATTAATAATAAAAAATGACTTTTACACCTGATTCTAGCGTATGGCTTAGTATAATTTAGAATTTTGTAAATCACACTGCGCCTTGTCAATAACATTGTCATTTTTCCAGTCTGATAGTGAAAGCGGGGCCATCTCCAGGGGGAAGGCTTTGCCAGAGTTAGAGAAGTCATTCATCAGGACCATATGATTTTAACCTTTCATTGTAAGAGGGTCACTTCCTTGAACCAGCCGCGGCCCTTGTGGGAAATCATAAGACTGCACGGCTTCTCTGGTTTATGTTGGTCTATATTGAAAGCATCTATCACAATTGCTGGCCTTCAATTCATATTTTATGTCCTGGAAGATGCTTCATTAGTAATGTGTCTGTTTTTATCCAGTCCAAAATCTTCAATAGAAATGTTGCTATACCTTTTTTTTTATTATAATATTACAGGGATCTGCTTTTCTTTTAACATAAAAGCATGCAATGTAGCATAAACACAGCTAAAATCAGGAAGAAAAAAAGCTCATACATGATGGCCATAACTAAGAGAGAATATTTAGGGTAATATTTAGGGCAATATTTTAGCGGACACCAATGTGCCCTCTTTCCAAAAATCTTACTTAACTGTTCATGAAAATCTTTGTCTTCAGCACTGAAAAACAATTTCAAAACATTTCTATCAAATATCTAAAAACGGCATTGCCAGAGCCCCTATATGCTGTGATGCATGATCCCTTTTTTAATAGGAAAGGTTAATAGTTGGGAATTTTTGCATGTTTGCGTGTATTTACACATGTGATTTTATGCATTACATAAGGCTGCCCATTGGTTTTAAATAGGCTCTCAAAATAATGCAATTATAATTTTTTCAGCATTGAAGAGACTGTTTGTTGACTCCTACACCTGTGTGTTGTTGTGCACAATAGTTTAGGTTCATTTTTTTATATATGCACATTAGGATGTAATTAGGGGTGAATGGCAACATATAGTAACGTAAGTCAGGTTTCTAATGTTCTTTATCACGAGCACAGTGTGAGAACAGCCTAAAGGCCTTTTAAATGACTGCAAATCGCAGTGACTATAAAAGAAGAACACAATCTTCTGGAGAGTTTTATTCTGAATGGAGTGTTTCGGGAGGAGATCTTTCTAAGAACATACAAAGCAGAACAACATGTATAAGTACTGAAGTGGAGAAAAAGTATAGAGTTCCTGTTATATTTCCCAGTCGTCCTCCTTGGCGCTTTATTTCACTTTCTTCATTCTGTATTCTTTAATCTTTTCATGCTGTGCATATATTTAATGTCTTTCACTGTATGATTCATGTAGAATTTCTCAGAACTTGCTTAAGTTTAATGCTACAAAGAATGAACAGCTCATCCGCTGCAGAGACACATCTTGTCACGTAATTTGTGCTTGTTCTACACCAACTGGGGATTCTGTCATATTACAAGCCCTGCTGAGTGCTAAAATAGATTCGTTACTGCTTTTCACCACAACCCCCCTCCATATTCAACTTTCAGTGTGTGACTTCTTATATTTTCTCATATATAATCATTTATATGTGTCTAGACTGTTTTTCTTTTTTTATACACATTTTATGGTAGCTTACTATGCTAAGAGGTCAGCTTACTATGCTAAGAGGGGGAATATCTAGCTTCTGAATTTGAAAATAATCTCAGGCTATTCGTCTTCTAAAGTTGCTGTGATATTTAGGTGTTCGGCTAGCCAAAAGTTTTTATATAGTTAGGTAGTGTTAGACCTATCAGAATTTAACTAATATCTTGGACTCTGGTAAATTAATTTCCCAGCACGTGTTTTTGGTGACAATGGTTTTGGCAGACAAGTAAGGGAAAATCTCTAATAGGGACACCAATGGCAAAAAATTGATGACAGGTGTTCTAACCTTTCTTGGCCTATTAAATATACACACATATATATATATATATATATATATATATATATATATATATACATACATGAAAATGGCTTGAATACAGAATACTATTCCAATGTATCCAAAATAAAAAATAATGGGTTTTGGCTGGCCATAAACCTTTTTTTAAATTGTATTTAGCCACTTCTGCTATCATACTTTTACCGTTTATGGACCAGAGCAATGTGCACTATGGATGATTTATTTAGTGATAACGTCAGTGCATGTGCAAGCATTGGGGTGGTAATAAAGGCCATCCCATAGCTAAATAGCCGCTTGGATGTTTTTGATACACATGATGCTTTGTCAAACAAAACATTATACAGTTATGTGTTTAGATTTACTTTAAAAGTGTTTTAAAAATGTTAAACCAGAAATTTTCTGATTTCTATCAAATATCTAATAAAGGCATTGGCAGAGCCCCAATATGCTGTTTAAGCCTGGGAGCATAGATTCCTAGTTGTTGCCTATAATCAGCCATATTTGTAATATTCTGTCATGGTATACAATGTTTCATCTACACTGTAAGATTACAACTGTGGAAATTGCTGATTTGGAGTTTTCAGTTCTGGTCCATGTTGCAATACAAAAGGGTGCATGGTGAAGAAGAGGCTCTTAGAGTTAGCACTTGTTTCGTGCTGTTATTTGGAAAATAATACATTTATATATTTCATAGGCACAGCTCTGACATAAAATATGATTATCCTGTGCAATATTTTAAGTGAATGTGCTTTAAATTAATAAAAATGTTCTTGTTCCCATTTTCTCTTCATAAATTTATAACATTACTGGAAGAATAGATGATTGCCCGTAGCAAACAGTAACATTTATGAAGGTCAGGAAAATAGCATTTTAGAAGCTGCCTGTCTACAAACCCTTTCTACAAAGGAAAGAAAGTAGAAAAACAGAAAGATGCCTTACAACCAAAGATGGGGTGGCAATTTTTCACAAAAGTAATTACTTAAAGCAGACCTATCATCATCTTTCGTAAAAGGGTGGCTATAACTTTTACATAATGAAATTAAAAGAAAGTGTTTTGTAATTTTTTTTCTACTTTTTGAGGGAGATGCCCTACCTTTCCGTCTTTACTGTAGCAGCTGTACAGACCAAAAGATAAACCCTCGACTTCCTGGGATACTTGCGTCACGTATCCTAGGAGGCTGTAGGCTGCTTCGTCTGTGCATGCCTAAGATCGGGCATGTGTCATTAGGGGACTTTCCTCCAATGTAAAAAATAAACAAGTGCTCAATCTCACCCATGCCCAGTGATATTGGCACTTGGGAGCGTTGAATAGAATGGTGAGCCCTGCAAAAACAGGGAAACCAAGATTTTCCCTGTTCCCTGTAAGCCTGGGACTTACTGGGCAAAGTTTGTACATAGATGAATAATATTATAAAAGTTCTGCTTTAAAGCTGTAGGTGTAGCCATTTGTTTAAAATTTGTATCCATAGAAAAATTCTTTTTATATAACCTGGCTGGCCAGGTTATTTAAATGGTAAATGTGCACAACGAAGTAGGTTATAGGTTGTATGTACTGAATATCAGTGTAATCAGCTGGAGAGGGTCAAGTTATGTATTTTTCTATCTACCTACCACTCATGAAAGCTTTCAGCGCTCGGGGGTGGTAATCATTTTTATGGCACTCCAGTACAAAAAGGTAACTAACCTGCTCCACATCACACTTGGCCTGATTAAAGCTCACAAGGGCTTGAGAATATACCCTTTCATTAGTGAAGCTGGGTGATCCAGCAAACCTGGGGTGGTTTTCTTAAAAGTCATTTGCTATTTGTTGGCAAATATTTTCAATCCCGGACCAGATCTATTGCAGGTTTGCTGGATCGCCAGCTTTGGAGAGCTTTAATAAATCAGGCCTACCCTATCACACAGCAGCACACAATATTTACTTTCCTGATAAAAGGTAAATGTGTGGTCCTTGTAACAATTAGGCATATAAAAGACTGTCTCAATGTATATTAAGATGTAAAATGTATTTTTTTTCCCCCAAAAAATAGCCAATTTTCTGCACTGGCCTTAATGCATGGAGCTGCACACAAAAAATTGTTATGCATAGATACAAAACATGTAACACACATCTGTGCTACAGCTTGCTAACAATAAAATTTAGATTATAGAATTTTCTGGTGATTTTAAATGTAGCTCTCCTTTAAATTGAACCAGACCCAGCCAATTTCTAAAGAAGTTCAGTTCAGCTCTATCATGAGCCATCTGCACATTAATGTTGGTGTCATGAATATAAGTCAATAAATTGAGGAAAGAAGCCTCATGGAAGGCATGTATTAATAATAACTGTACATGACTATCAGTCACTTTCATAGGCAGTAACATTTGAGGCCATATGTTGCTCAGTAATTGCTGAGACTTTTTCAATGTATGTTGGCACATCAGGATGCAGGCTGTTTACTTGCCAGACTTAGTTTATGTCACTCTATGAGTTATGGCAGGTTGGTGTAACATATGCACTCAAAGGCATTTGTGGTGCCATCAGCACCTTAAACTTTTATAAAAAAAATTATGACTAACTGTGGAGCTACATTTTTATACATTCAAGCAGTTGAATTATATATTTTATAGAAAATTTTATGTTTAAGCTGCCAAATTACAGTTATACATAAACAAAATATGTGTTATACATGATTTAAAGACTCTAAAGGTATATTAGATGAATTAAACAGATGATGCCCATTTTCTATAAGCTTTTCTTTATGATTATACTAAATCTCAATGTGGCTTCCTTAACGTATTTTAAATTAGAGGGCCACAAATCTGGAAAATGTACTTATTTTATTTATCACAAACCACACCTTATCAATTGCATTAGCTGGGTATAATTAAGGTTAGGTACAGTGCAATAATTATCGTTTGAAAATGAACGATCAGCGATTTTTTTTGAACAATCGTATTGTGCACAATTCTGTACATGTAACGATTTGATTGTTCAAATATAATCCACCAATAATGTACACACTAGATACGTTCGTTTGAGCGAACGTTTGACCGATTTTTTTGTTTATCATACAAATGAACAATATTTTTTCCCACTTCCAAGGATAGCTGTACATATTTTCTAAATACTTTCTCTGTTTGGCCAAAGTGTGTCTAGAGATTAAAGCCAAACCAAAAGTTTACTTTGCCTGTCACATGGAGGGCAACTGTAACAAGTTGGAAGTGTTTGTGGGACTACAAGTGTCAGGAAAGGTTAAAAAACGTCACAAAACACCCAGGCAATTCTTAAATAAAAGTTAGTACTTATCTTTTTTGGATGCATACAATGGTCCAAAACAGCAACAGTTCCATCAGCAAGATCACAGGACTTGAATTACTCCAGGGAGTGCCCATTTCTATATCACCTAACTGGGAAGAGTAAGGCAGGAAGAAGCTGGCATTTCTTTATGTGTATCCAGAAAATGTCAGCATTAGTACTCAATTCTATGATATCTGGAGTTAACAATTATACACTGAACTCAACCAATCAACTTGTTACATGACCATTGCTAGCATATTTTAACCAAACCTTCTTGTTACATTATATTATGAAAAAAACTTGCAATTGTTAGCATGAGATTATATTTTGTATTTTACTAATTGCTTTCTTTCTCATGACCCATCAGGCATAACAGCCATAACTTTCTTCTTATCAGGTCACTGCCACCCCAACCTAGTGTGGGAAGGAGGACATAAAATGATCACAAGTGCACAGACCAGACAGGTTACACAAATCTACCTCACTACACATGTATTCAGTGTTCCATGTTTTTGTATTTGACTTGCTAAAAGAATAACTCTTAGGTGGCTCTTCAGAGGAATAATCATAAAGCCTCACCATTCCTGCTACAGCAACATAAACTACATATTGGGGCTTATAGGGGTAGAAGACTGATCTCAAAGAAAATGACAAGTGTTTATACTTGTTGAAAGGGGACAGAATGCCCACGTGGTGGTGACTCCCCACCATTTTTATTGACAAATATTGACCAGCCAAGGGCCATGTCAATTAAATGTAAGACCATTTCCTTGGCTAGTGGTTGTCAGGAATAGCAACAGGTTCTAGTCAGAATTTTCCAACAGTAAAAATGTCTCTGATATAGGAAGTATTGCTTCTGTATTTTCAGCAGAACCAAATTCATCCATTCACTTTACACTGCCATTGCTAATATCTTGATCTGGCTTTCTTTTGGGTTCCGGTCTTTAGTCATCCTGCTTGGCCAGTTCAAAATGGAACCCATGTACCAAGGTCTGCTGGTATTGTACACTGAGCTACACATGTGTAACTCATTGTACATTCTGAAGAAAATTGCAGACGTATCTTTTGGGTATTTTTTACAGAAGGGACATAGCATGGTCCTTTCTGCAACAAAGAGCTTTCTGCTCACAATTTATGTTTTTAAAGTTTAGTTCCACTTTATTGATGATTTGAACACTCCCAAGTGTAAATGATAACCAAACCTCAGTAATGCGTATCAAGGTTAACTCAGCTGATCTGACAGCTAATACTAAGACCTGTAAACATGGCAATGTAACTGCTGCTGAATGAAGGGATAAAGTATCCAATTCCCATGTACTCAAAAAGCTTAGAAGTAAATCGATATGCCATGTAAGGCTATATTTAGGAAGTATTAGGCGAGAAGGTGCTGCTCCTTTAATGAGTCTAATATACGGACTGTGGCACGTAAGGTCAGGAAAGATCAAATTTAATGCCATAAGATTTCAGAGTTGAAGTGGCTATACCTGAATAAAATTTGACTGATATACTGTCAGTTCCACAAACTTTTAGGTTAGTTTTAAAAATAGATTTTTTCCTTTGAACCAATGTTAATTTCAACAGCTAAGCTGGTATATCTTCCTATACTCAACTTGTTTCAACTTGATTCACCCAACTTGTAGCCAAAATGTAAACAATGTTCACATTGGCTCCAACATGCATTGAGTCCAATGTGAACATTGTGCGCATTTTGGGTAAAAGTTGGGTTAATCTTAAGCTAAACATTTGTAAATATTCTCAATAGACCTTTCTTTGTGATAAACAACAAAAGCAAGATATAACAGCTTAATGTGGACCTACAGTATACTGGGAAAACAAAAAAACACAATAATCATGGCAGCTTGTATAGAACATGCAGATATTCTTAGCCATGAAAATAATTTGCCATCATTCTAAAGGTGAGTTTTGTTTCCCTATGATTGGCTGAGTTTTGGGAAACCAAAATTTTGATGGTCATACTGGATTAACAAACACAAGGTCCTGAACATACGTCACATATGTTTTGTGTAACATATGAGACATCAGGACAGGTTTGAAAAGGCTTACAAACTGAAAAATCAATCCATCAAAGGAAGCAAAGTGGATCAAATTTACATTTATGGACCTCACTTTTGACAAGAATTGTAGTGTTTGTGCATGTGTACCACTTGTTACATTGGTATATCTGCATAATTGTCATTGATACTTGCCATAGAGCAAGGTTGTGATTAAAGGGACAGTTGGCCTGATTTTTTAAATCCCACAAGACTAGAGAAGATACACTTGCATCAGTGCACCCAGGTGATCAAGCAAACCTGGAATAGACCTGGTCCAGATTTTAAGAAATCCAATCCAGGTTTGCTAGATCACCCAAGTTCACCGATGGAAATGTATCCTCTCCAATCAGGCCCAGTGTGTGTATAAATGGTGGGGGGACTACGTTATTGAAAATGTACATTTTCATTGTTTATATCCAATAGAACAACTTTTGAAACACAAGTATTCCCAAATTGTCATGATACTTTGACAAAAAAAAACGTTTATGTAAGGGAATGCATCTTTCCTGAAATGGTAATTGTGACTTAAAGTTTTTGCCTACTTTACATTTCCTGAATATGCATTACAGCACTATAAATAACCATGACCTCATTGCCTTTTCTACCTATAAATGCCATCCAGCTGACAAAGCTTAAAATACATGATACACTTACAATCCATATCCATCCCCCCAGTTATCAAATAAAACTGAATATTTTGCTTCCCTCCGGAGATAACATTCCATAGCTTTTTAAACCATTAAAAACTTCCATTTAGCCCATTTATTTTATAGGGAGCTCCAGAGGAAGAAAACCTAAGACCATAAATGTCATGTATTCCATTACCATCCAAGGGTTACACCATTATTCCATGTGTTAGAAACTTGCTATGAACAAGTGACTTTCAAAGATCTTTTAAAAGAAAATCTATATACTACAGCACCAGACTGGCTGTTAAAGTTACCAGTGGGGTCCTCCAAGTCTAGGGGGAGTCCTGAAACGTGTTTGCCACAGGCTTAGGCTCAAAAAGAATTTTTTTTAAAGTAATATATCTTTATTGGTATCATGGTAAAAAGTACTGTATGTGTTTCGCATACACACACACACATTTTTATTGGCCATTGAGATGGTCTATCATAATAGTAGGCCAATATTGTGAAAATAAGGATGCAGAAAAAAACACTACTCAAATATAATAAAGATTGTAAGACTGTAATGGCAACATTAGGAATGCTGTTGTAAATATGCATCGATTGTTCAGGTTCTGCACTTTATACCTAAACCATATTTTGAGCAATTCTGTACATTATTTTAAAGTGACTTTAAAACGATTACATATGCCTCCTTTTTCTTCTGCCTTCTCTGTTTTAAGAACAACTGCTGACCAAGGTTTTACATTTTTATTCTCCCATGCCCCCTGCTGAATTTAGTGGTTTCTCCTGATAAGATGATAACGTTGGCAGGAAAAAACAATGAACACACCAGGGGATGTAGAAAATCAACAACCCCATTTTTAAAATATTTTAGCCATTAATTTTTATATGTTATAGTGGCATGGAAAGCATGGATGAGCATTTACCTTTAGTCAGTTAAAAAGCCAAAAAAAAACTATCACCTTCCTAATGTCTTTTAAAAATCAACACAAGCCGTTGCCATGTTCTGTGGAGGTGCAGAAGAAATGTGTTCTGTATTTTTTGTAAAATTACCATCTAGTCCTTTATTGAATAAGGTAAAAAAAACTGTTTTGCTTAACTTACTTGAATATGCTGACGGAAAACAGTATGATCTTCACCAAACCACACAACAATTATCTACAAAGTGCAAGCTTCTCTGTAGAAAAGAGATTTCTATTTGTCTATATGCAAGAAACAAAGCGTTCACAATATGCTAATTAGTCTGATGAAGAAACAGCAGTCTTTCTTCTCACTAATAGACCTATTGCCATAGAATAAGAATTCCCTGAATGATCCCAGGCAGTAAGTGTGTAAGCTAATAATGGCTATTACTATGTTTTGACTGGTTAATAAGTAGACACTTAGCTGGAATAATTATCTAGGTAGACCATGGGCATAGCCCCATTTTTTATCAATTTTGTGTTATTCAAATAATGTTAGTAGAATATTAAAATAATAATGTAATGGAACTAGACTTCCCTTACCTTACCTGCCTGCTGGCAATGTTTTTTCATTATGTCGCTGGACCATACATATACAACTCATGTGTAATCCTGACATCTGACCAGTGCTGGAATAAATCAACTCCAATTTACAGGCACAAAAACATGAAAAGCAGCAGAAAACCAGACAAAGCTGTCAAAGGGGCCATAATGCAATATAGGAGATCTTGTTTGTCAGATCACTGGTGGGGTCAATTCAGCAGGTAAATTTACTATAATGTGCAAATATTGTTTCCATCACTAGCATCAAACATCTGAGATACTTGACCAGTACTTGGAACTGTTTGCCATTGCCATTTTCTTTCTGAATAGAGTAAAGATTAGTTTAAACGATTTGGCTGGGATTTTTGCTGCTTGTGTTCTTCCTAGGTAGATTCACTCTCTCTACTACGAAAGAAAGTAATGGGAAATCCAGATTTTTACAGTTTTCCTCAGAATAGGAGCTTAAGGTAAATCTTCCAAAAAAAAACACCTGTTCTAACCCTTTCATACAAAACTAAAAAACGAAATAAAAAACTGATCTCTATTTGTTTTTGTAACATGACTGAGCTACTACTTTCTCCATTAATGATGACTGAACCAGGTAAGGTAACACATAATTCCAAAAGCCGAAGAGGTGATTATTTTCACACATGGAAACCATTGGAACATATTGGACAGTCTGTATGGCTGCACACCGCTGGCACAAAAGTGGGTCAAGGATAGGTAAAAGCAGCTCATGTAACCTGCAGGACCCTTTTATGCCATGTGCACCCTTAAAAACCATCAAAAAACACCTTAATTTTTACCTTCCAATAGCAAACAAAAAAACATTTTTTTCACTGAAACCTTAGGAAAATCCAACTCCTATTTTTGCTCATGCATTCACATGTTACTGCAGTCATTTACCCTTGTCTATCTTGCTTGGAATCCAATTGAAAACAGGATGTTTCTATCACTTGCAAATATCTAAATATGCTTACTTTCATAGCTACAAGTAACAAAATATGGAAACCAGTGAATGGAACATGTATAAGGTGTATTATTACAAGACATAAAACATAGCATTACTGTGAAAGATTACCTAAAATATCTCATGCACAACAAAGATGTATTACTACGCCCATAGTATAAATCCTCATTTGACTTATTCCGGCACTATGCATAACGTCATGCTGCTTTACCGTGGGGAGTGTGTAATTCATGGTGGATGCTTGTTAGGACCATGTTGTAATATATTTGAGTTATTTCTATTGATTACTCTTTTAACTGCGTGTCCTATGCATTTTGTGCTCTAGGTTTATACTTGAATTAATGTAGATTTCCCATTTATTTTAAGTAGGTCCCTCAGCTTAGATTTGGATCTGTTTCTATTTGAGTATATACAGTAAACAAAACCATAAAAGTTTTAGTAATCTAAAGTTCTTTCTTAATCCTACAGGACAAAGGACAATGCTGTATAAAATAACTTGTCAGGTGCTATAGTTATACATTCAGTCTTTTTGAATGCATACCATAGTACAGAGGTACCCAAAACGTTGATTGCGATCTACCAGTCGATCGCAAATGCAACCCGAGTCGATCACATAGCCTTGCCCAACCCCTCCCTGTTGTTTACTATCAGCAAGTCTATGGGGATGCTGGGGATTTCTTTCTGTGTGAGAAGCTCCTGTAATAGTGGGGATGAGGAGGGAGGCAGAGAGGGTGGGAGGGCAGTCTGAGGTGAGCAGCGCTGGACGATACCTTTGTACAGATTAGCAGTTCTTTTCCTTGTGCAGCACGTCATTCTCCTATGACAGGGGACCTGTAGCTTTCCTGTCACTATAGTCTTGTATAACCCCAGGTACGCCAAGGCTAGGCTCCCCAGTAAATGGGAATCTTGGGGGCACTGGCTGAGCCTGACTAATGTCAATCGAGCACCAAGTGCAAACATCACTAACCTCAGTGATAGAATCTTCTATGTCACTTTCGGTATCCCATGACAGGTCTCCAGGCATATCACTGTCGCTTAACTCCACTAGCGATTCCAAGTCACTCTCGCTGTTTTCAAGTTGTTCCAAAACAGCTTGAGTTGAGAGACGCATTTTGGAAGCCATGGCAGAGGTCAGGGCTGGCGTCAGGCAGAAACCTAGTCAGAATCCAGACAGAAGTCAAGGCAGGCGGCAGGCAGAGACGTGGTCAAAATCCAGGCAAAGGTCAAGGCAGGCAGAGACATGGTCAAAAGTCAGACAGAGGTCAGAGGGGTGGCAGGCAGACCCGTGGTCAAAGGTCAGGCAGAGATCAGGGCAGGCAGCAGGCGGAGAAGTGGTCAAAGGTCAGGCAAAGTTCAGTAAAGGTAATGGCAGACAGGCAGGGCATTGTAAAAATCACCGTAGCAATCCAGAAATATAATGAATATGTTGTACTGGATTCAATAAGAGTATTTTGTATTGAATCAAACACAAAAAAAATTTGAAATTCGTGCCACACCCCTTTGCAGAGGCTGCACGCACCAACATCATTGGGAAGTGCTGGCGCAGGGGGACCGATCGGATGAAGAGGACGCATGCCAGAGTATGGGATCGGACGGGCAGGACACTGGAGGATGCTGGTGGGACCAGGTAAGTCTTTATTTTTTATTTTTTAGCTACCCTGAGTATGACTCAGTGTAACAGCTATCAGCTGTTTTTTTTACCCCGAGCCACACTCGGGGGTTACTGCTCAGAAGGTAATAAATCCTACTATACACATTTGTTTTTTAGTAATGTAATGAAACTGTACTGAGAATAGAGCAGGAACATGGCTAATATTATTTTTGTATAATTTTATTAAAATAAAATGTAGTTTCTATGGGATTCTGATTTTGGTATATTATCCTTTTTAATGTACTTTTACTTAAAGCCTAACTTGTTCTTATCTCTGGGCACAACAACCAAACCCTCTATTGACAGTACCGCTGCTTTCAGAGTCAGGCATTACAACTGCAAGTCATAAGACACAGGTATGTCTCTTCCCTTTACAGGGGCATCAAGTAAAGGTAGGAATAAGGTAGGACCAACATTAAAGTAAACGTGTTGCTTTGATATATTCCAGCCGTGGAGTGGAATATATTTTACCAGCAGAATTGAATGGGGCCATTATGCATGTGTGCACTAAGAAGACCAGACAACCTAAAGGTTTCCGGAAAATTTTTAAACCTACAGTAAAAATGACTGTTGACATTAACGAGAAGATGTACAAGGCTCAGGTTAAACAATTGACTATATAGTCTTTAAATCAAGGCTATTTCTAGGGTGTTTTATGTCTTAGATCTGCAGGGGCTGGAAAAGGGAATGTATTGCTAATAACTCACAGAAGTAGAAGATGTAAAAAAAAGTAAGTAACCTTGTGTATTCATTCAAAAATCTTCATAGAAAGGTAAAGCAGCAATTTACCAAGTATACATAAGTGTGAATGTGTGTGGTGACGCCCGATGTGATGTCTTACAATATGAATACAATATGATATATACAATGCCAAACATTTAAATATGGGTAAATACAGAAATAGATAATGAAGACCACATGATAACACAACTCATGAATCCAGCCTTCTGGGTAGTCTCAAACTCCAAAATAGCATCAACGCTGTCAAGTAAGATAGGTATGCAACATATGTTCTGCCCTTCACTTATTTAGTCATGTACATGAATAGGACATCATATAAAATTATAATTTTGATTTAACAGAATATCCTGTCCAACTGAGCATACTATAACTGAGGGATTATAATAGACAGATCTAAGGACCCTTTATACTAGCCCATTGCAATTACACATATGGCTCCCAATGCACCTGTACTACGTCACACTTCAACTTTTATGTTAAGTGGGCTATCTAATGCAAAATGCCTACAAAAATGTCATGCAATAATGTGTGAATGGGACATAAAGGAGGTTGTACATTTAGAGTATGATGTGTTTGATGAGGTTTATAGTGAATGAAGGTCTTCAGTTTAGAGCAGTGTTGCATGAAACCCTAGGGTTCCTCCAAAGGTTGCTAGGGGTTCCTCAAGCATGAGAAGTTTGGACCTCACAGGTCACTTTAACTGAAACCAATGATCTTTTTGGCTATCTGTAGGGGGAACATTCTTCCCACTGGCCAGCAATATAAGAGGCATTCCTTCCTCTAACCACCATTAGTGACACCACTAACGTACCATCAGCTGTGGATATAGTAACTATTACAAGGGTTCCCTGAAGGTCTGAAAGTTATTTAAAGTGTTCCCCCATGTTAAAAAGGTTGAGAAACACTGGCTAATGTTTTGGGCTAAAGGTAACCTTTTTTTGCCACATTTTATCTAGTGAAAAAAAAATTACCCAAATGGTATTTCAGTGAAATTCAGTGAAATATCATGGTTCTGTGAATGTAGTTTCAATGTTGCAATATTTTTATTCACAGTGTATCCAGGCATTCGTATTTACTATGAGAGATATAAACGTATTGTCTTCTCTTTCATTATGGCCACAAAATTCATCTGCAGAGTAAACACGATGACAGTATTATTAGTTTTAATATCGCTCTGCTCCTGTTGTTGGTGACACACCGATAAAATAACTGGCTAATTTAGGCCAGTGTGTCATACATAAAACCCGCCTGGTGGCACAGTTTACACATACAACACAGCCCCGGCCTTGTTTACCACACATGTCATGTCCCTAAATCCAATTTGGTTGCACTGACAAGACAAATACATGGTGACTTTTATTAATCATAGCACGCTTTACCTGGTAGTACGCCACTTGTGTCAGTGAAACACTTAATTATTTTTACTGCTGCCAGTGTCAGGATAATACAGACCTGTCATTCCCCAAATGTCACAGATAGCAGAGGGTTATCACATAGGTTTATTCATCAATCCATGATTTATGCGTTGGGGCTATAAACTTCCATATGTTCGGTTTTACTGTAATTACCCTGCATGAACTACAATTTAAATAGGAGAAAAGGTTCTGAGTATTATTTAATATTTCCTATCGGAAAGCCTGTGGTGCCTTGATAAGTACATCCCTCTGTGGGTCTGCAGGGATTAGTACTTAGATTAGGGTTTTAGCAGCCTACAGGCAATATAGGTAAGTTATAGTATTATTTCATGTCTTATGTTATTTTGCGTTTATCTCAAATATGTATTTTTTTGCCCTCCTGGAGCAATGTCAGATGAATTGGCAATAACATAAGCCAAGCCAAATGGAGACAAAAAAATCCCATGATTATTATAGCCTGTTCATGTACTATAAGTGTAATATAAGATTAACCCCTTCTTGATATTGTCATTTTCATCACTAGTTATTTTCAATTATATTAAATATGCAGTTTTCGTAATAGATTAAAGTCCCCCAAACAATCATACAGCAGGCTCTGTAATCTGTGCACTGTTAGCGAATATTTCTTGGATTATATAAACGGTATACCAGTGTTTGGTAAGTGTTTTTTTTACTGACTCTTTTGTTGTTAATCCTATTTTTTATGTATTTATTGAGTGTCTCTACACCTAAATTCATGCTTATAAATGGAATAATGTAGGTAGATTATATGGATTCAGTTTATTTTTTGTGTTTCAGAAGATTAAAAGTTTGTAAAAAATATTTTATCAATACAAATATTTGTATAGTATATATAGTTTACAAACTATTTTTTATTATAGGATGCATGGACAACACAGGATATCAATGTTAAACTAATCATATGCAGAATATTTCAGATTAAAAGGAAAGGAATTGAATATTTTTAGCACTGAATTTAATACATATTTTAATGCACTATAAATAAATTTGTTTTGATTTATTTTTGATAAAATATTAATGTACCAGGGATACCATAATAAGTTCACAAAAAATATTTGGCTTCTAATCAAATTTCCAAAAAGTACCCACATGAGTGCAAATGGGTCAATCTGTCTGTCTAAAATATCCCCATGTCTCATTTATGAGTTTAATCACTTTCGTGGAAAAGCCAATATTACCCACTCATAGTCAAACTTTTCTGTTCTGGTAGATGTACAGTTGATGCTAGAATCATTCCAGTCCTACATTTCCAGATGTTTTTAATATCCAAATTTGTGCTACAACCCCACCACCACCTTTCCCAGCAAAATGCACGAAAAAGTAAAAATCTAATAATTGGCTTGTATTATATATTTGCTTTGGGAGCCAGAGAACACACAAAATGAGAAAGCTATTAAATTGTCCAAATCAACAATCAATATTTATTATATAATAAGTTATAATAGTATTATTATTTGATATTTTATTAAAAGACTCCATCGATCTCTCCAGGGTACAAAAGGTTGAAAAAAGGTATTGCTCCAAAATCAAGATGAGCAGCGGAAGGCATGGTGAGCATACAACTTTGTTCATAAGAAAATGTTTAGCATTATCCTTTGGGTGAGGGCTAGAACTGGGGTCACCATTTGGTTTGGCTTTAGCACTATGATAAAGGTTACCATTAGAGCTAGAGTTAGTACTAGGGTTAGGGACACTAGTAGGGTTGAAAGTAGCATTTTTGGCACAATAACAGGTCTGGTATAGTTGAAAAGAATTTCCCTAAACCTCAAGCGCAGTTAAAGCCCATTCTACCCTTAAATCAAAACGCCATCTTAAGTTTTCTTTCAATTTCTTTTGAACGTCAGTGAATTTGGTGTGGCAAGCAGTTACCAAAATGTCCCAATATTGTCAAAGATTTTAGCAAAGCCAAACTTCCAAATTAGTTCATCCCTGATCTAGACCCTAAATCACAACCAATCGTTTTATTTATTTATTTATTTATTTTTCACAATAATCCTGTGTAGTCACAGTAGTCACAGTGCTTAATTTTTCTCCAAATCCAAGAGGACAAACGTGTAACCTTATCAAACATGAATATGCTTGCTGGGTATTCCATCTGTTGGATCGTCTATTTCCTGATATTAATTGTTGTCCTTGAGAGTTCTCAGAAAGCAGATGGGTTTATTCTATGGAAAGCTTGTCAAGTATCTGTGATGATTTCCAGGAAATATTGTGGAATAAACTTTTTATATTTAGATTAATGTTGGAATTAAAGTTTATAGTTTCAGACATGTAGTGCAACTGATTTGGTTGTAATGGTCATCAACACCAATGGTTCTTTTTGACACCCTCTTTTGGGTGCTGTTCAAGGGAGTTCTTACATTTTTTACCTATACAGAGCAAAATAAATGACAATTAAAACAAACCATTTCTATGCTATAATATGATAAAATATACAGATAATTAGCATACTGCAAGCACCTTAATAAATGTTGAGACATATTAAGTTAAAAAAATGTTAACACTTTTACAGAGAAAAGAGCCTACCTGCACAGGCTGCTGACTTTTATTCAGCCATTGCTGTTTTTTGTCATTGGTTTTCACTGGTTTTGCTGTTTTATTATATTTGGGGTATCCGGATATACACAATAAATATGGTTGGTTATGTGTTGAGATGACAAAAAGGAGCAGCTAGCACTCTCTCCACAATTCATCCCCAGGGTTAACAACACACATGGAAACCAAAAACAGAGGCCACACTGCAGAATAGTCTAAATAAGGGGTCTCCAACCCCCGGTCCATTAGATGGCCGCTGCCATCTGACAGGTGGGCCACAGCTCTGGCCGGTGCATCCCTCAGCGAGATATGAACAAGAATCTTCTTTTGGGGAGGACCATGTCTCCCGGATACATCGCAGGTTTAGGGCCGTGGGCAGGTTACATCTCTGGACAGTGGACGGGTTCTGGCATCATGACGTCACATTGCGTGACACATTGCTCCCCATGCATGCACAGTCCGGAGTCCGTGCATTTAGTGGTACGTGAGCTCCAAAAGGTTTGGGACTACTGGTCTACATATTGAGCTTTATTAGAAGAAGAGTCCTTATACTGTCTGATAAGGAACCTCTTGCTCTTGCTTTTTACTTACTCAACTAGTGCTACTGAGCACTGTATAAATGAAAAACATCAGCAAAGGTGCCTAGGTAGGTTGTATATAGACTTGTAGCTGAATAGAGTTTATTGCCAGAGTTGCAGTGCGTGTCTTCCATTTTACATTTACACTATGGTTTGGTTAAGCTGGGGACATCATAATTGAGAGCCCGGACCTGGAATCTGGGAACCATTAGAAGATCTGGAAATGACCTGCAGGTTATACAGGATGGTTGAAAAGAGACGGTTCCATAGCACAAACTTCAGCAGGTTTCTGGAAGCCTAAACAGACCATGTGAGAGGAGTTATGTAAAATATAGCTAAAGGGGAATAAATAGAAGCAATGGGCCTGATTTATTAAAGGTATACAAGACTGGAGAAAAAAGACTATCATGGCAGCTGATCCCACAATTGATTTTCTTAAAAATCATTTGCTTTTAGTTGCCAATGTTTTCAATCCTGCACCAGATCCATTCTGGATTTGCTGGATCACTCAGGTTCTCCCATGATAGTATATCTTCAATCTTGGAGAGCCTTAATAAACCAGGTCCAATATTTATTCATACTGGAGAACATAAAGTTTCTGTTTTATTATTTCAAAATTAAAGATGAAATTAAAGTTTATTTAGTCACTATAGACACGTTCTCATTTTTGTGGACATTTTTTGAATTGTTGAACTATTGATCTGTTTTCTCCCAGACAATAAAGATGATTGAAGCCACGCAAAGTATGGCATCTCAATCTATGTATGTGGTCCTAAAGCTTGAGGAAAAGAGAACGAGTGCAATATGGTAAAATATTGTTTTCTCTCCAATCCCTGCTGGCTTCCTTGTTATTTGTGTGATGATGTATCAGGCCTTAATCATAATCTGACAGGGTTATCAGTCAAGAAAAGTCTATATTTGGATGGTGTTAAAACAAAATGCACACATCGCTGCACAAGACCCTTGTCTGTGTTCCAGTTTGGTGGTTTTATCACTTTCAAGATTAATTGGCTATTTATATGAAAAGAAAATAAAGAAATGAAAACACCTACAGGTTCTTCTCATCTTACTTTGTGTAAATTGGTTATTTTCATGTGTTGATCTTTAGGAAGAAGACCAGATTTATCAATATAAAAACATGACATTTTTATACTAGGAAGGCCAAGTCCACATTGATAGCCCACTTGTGTCAAAGTCAGGATACAACTTAAATAAATCATTTTAAGAAACCATGAGACTTGTGTAGAACATGTCCATTTAACTTTGGCTGCTATGGAAAAAAGATGTGTGGGACAATCTTGGAACTTCACTCTTAACCAATGCTAATTCTAGATATGCAGAGTGACAATGTAATAAAGAATGACAAGGTAGATATGATCCCCAGATTTTTTTTCCTATTTTGTTTTTTTTTATTAGTTAAAAGCCCCATGGCAGGGATGTCTAGTCATTCAGTGATCCAAACACAGGAAACCTCTCCAAAATCAGGAAAAGCTTCTTGTAAGCTTTTAAAACAAAAAGCAGGTTTGCTAGTCGGTGGATTTGGTTTCACCATTTTGTTCTGATGGCAATTTTAAAAATTTTGGATTTCCCATGATTTTTTGTTCCCCAGCCATTGGTTATCAGAAGAAATCAAAGGGGAATAATACCCAGTGGCAACAATAAACCTGACCAGGTTTGTTTTCTCAAGGGACTCTACTTTGCTCTAGTCCTAATTCTCTGAGACGATAAGGACCAAGCTGGGGAACAGGATAACCTTTGTCCAGTTAGCCTGCTCAGGGGTTATATCAACAGTCCCTATCCAGTGGCTTGAAGCGGGCTTGATAAACCTATGAAGAAGAAGGCAGTGGTGGCAGACAGAGTAGCAACAAGATTTGAAGATCAGTCAGCACTAGAAGATGGGAAATCCAGATGTAAATCTGCCATAATAAGCAAATATGCTATACACAATTACACAATTTTTGTAGCAAGAGCTGAAAATTCTTAGTCATGTTACAGTTGAGTTTTACAATGTAAAATCCCTTTATAATATTGCCTGGGAATTTTTGAGCATGGTTCCAATTGCTGCAAAACTGATGCTGATTTAATTGTTATGTTTTCATTGGCAAATTGTATCGCCAGCTACTGAGTGAATGGATTTCCTTGCAAAAGTTTGTTCTTCTGGACTCTCACAAGACCACATCGATTGTTTTACTCTTGAGTAGCTAGATTCCTTAGACATATATTTCTCATTATGGAGAATCTACAGTATCAGGGGAGCATATGGCACGATTTGTCTTTGTAATAGCCCTGGGAGTTAAATGGACTGGAAATTCCAGTGACAACCTCAATACTGGCTTCCAGAGATCCACAAAGGTCAGTGAGCAACTCAGCTTGTCAGTAAACTTGCACTAAAATACACTTTTAGATATAGTTTGCTTTACAATTACTTAAATAAATGGACAAAATACAGTAAATTTAATAGTCAGTGGTATCTTTTTACAGACATGCACAAGATTCAAATACATTTCACAGAGGATTTACACATTTTTTTAATTGAGTCTAATTAGAATGCATAGTTAAGAGCTGGATGAATCTTGTGTGAAAACGTTTATAAGTAGTATATAAATTATTGAAGTATGTCCAGTCACACCTTTTTTTGTTTCATATAGGCCAGGTAAGGACTAGATGATCCATTTTCACCAGACAGGAACTAGAGGCAAATCTGCAACAGATATATATATATATATTTTTTTTTTTTACATAAACTGTATTTATTTTTTCTATTGCTGGAATTATACTTTAAAATGTAGAAAAAGTTCAGTTGACTTTGCCCAGCTCTGACAATCAAATTGAATAATTGTCTTTATCCTACACTGGCTAATATACTTATTTTGAGCAATGTCTCATGAACTATCCATATAACCATAGTACACCGTGCAGTAACACTAGTTTCAACTCAACACTGGCTGTTAGTGAACCAATATGTATGTCTTATTTATAAGAATGTCTCAAAGCCCCTTTTGCCCTGGTTGTCTTCCACCCATCTGCTAGCACCTTTTCTGTGAGTGCCCTTTACTACTATTTTACTGCAGACTTTAAGGGAAAAATGATTATATATATATATATATATATATATATTCCTATTTAATAAACAGCGCCGCGTAATATGTTGGCGCTATATAAATCCTGTTTAATAAAATATTCCCCTAATTAATTTCCAGTTACTTTATTTCATTTCGTCTATTTCCCTACATACATATCTATGCAGTTATTTATTATTTTAATTACAACGCTCTTTGCTGAGGGATGACATAACTAATGGACTCTGGGACCTTGAAGTAATTAACTATTTATTAAGCAGACGTCACGCACAACGTGGAAATCATAAAGTGAAGGCAGTAACCTACATTTGGCTGTCATTTTCTGTCTATGTTATCTAAATTAGAAACGGTCAACATTATGCTACATATAGAGTATATTCATTTTCTTGCTATTTATATTAACCGCACTTGCTGTGCGCCGCACTGCTTTTCCGCATGATAATTTTTTTTGCTCCGCACTGTGTTTTTAAACCACCAATTCTTTGAATACATTTTCTGCTGTGGGAAATTGCTCACTGTCTAACTGAAATAATGCAATCTGCAAGACTGGCGTGCTGCTTCAGGATGCATGGAATTGGCTCCTGTGGATGAAGAAAATCAATACAAAGACAAGAGATTGCTGTTGTAAAAACATAACTGGAATTGGCCAAAATGATCAGTGTGTCAGAATCAAAGCAGCATGCATGTCTAGATTATATTTGGCCACTGGCCATCTGTTTTTAAGTTGTTTTTATAATATTTTCTATCACAGTGAATTTGGAATAGTGAATACATTTTAGCTGAAAATAAGTGATATTTTTTCATGGAATGTTTTTTAAAACTGGAAAATTTATGCAGCTTTGGCCCCACCATAAAATGAGAAACCAGAGTTCCTTTTCTCAGGATCTCAGAATTTTTTCAGAATGAATATTTGCTATAAAGTGACACTATTTAAAGAAAAAATCCATGCAAAGAAAGCAATTATTATTAACCTGTCCCACCACCCTAACCGCTAAACTCCACTGAACTAAAGATCCAGGCCTGCTGAATGAACAGAATTTATCACTTCTGGGAATACCGTGCTGGTTTCCCTGCTTGTGGTCTGTGGATTCCTTCATTGGTCTCATGACACTACAGGAGAGTGAACTGACTGGAGAGAAGTGACTCTTTTTAAACAAAAAGCAAAGTCATTCCAGAAAAGAAACCAATTATCGGTAATACTAACCTGTCCCTGGACAAAGTCTGCCCAGTAAAACTAGATCTTATGGAATTTTTCCAAGCAATTACATGAAGAAGAGCTGGGATCCTCCATAAGATCAATAATTCCAGTAAACTGTTCAATTTTAGGTGGAAAAGATTTACAGCGCTAAAATACATGCTCTTTTTTCATTTAGAATATGAAGGAGGTGAGAGTTTTTATATTTCCTACAAGAGTAAGGATTATTGTGCAGCAAATAAGGGACCATCTCTCAGATTTATTTTAGCAAATTTGCAGTAAATGGTTTTGATTATTTTTCAAGAAATCTTCCAGGAGGCACCATTCTGAAGGTTATGTACCATTGTGTACCTTTCTTTAGGTTGAGCATGTGGTACCATCAGAAGCAAGATTTCCTGGAGGAATTCCCAGTTATATATCCTGTGCATTTAAAGTTACACCACTCAGCATCTCAATAAAAAAATATTGTGTTAAGATATGGGTGAAAGACAATAAAGTAATCACTTATCTGAAAGAAGGAGAATATGTTTGTGAATTTATGTGAATATAGTTAATAAAAATAATGATGAGCAGAAGTCAATGCATCAGTCAAGAAAAGACAATACAGCAGTCAATAAAAATCTGAACATAACCATCTTGTGAAAATAGAATGATCTATTAGATAACTATTGTCCACTTGATACAAGTTCCGTACAGTTAAGATTTTGGATATGGAAATATGTGCTCAGGATGTAAAAGTTTGGGGAAGGTAAAAACAAGGAGTGTGTAATTGGTGCTTTAGGTAAAACTACACTTTTCTTTTCTTTATGTTTAATGACCCCTCAATTCTGTAATTTGTT
The DNA here is from genome assembly GCF_032062135.1 of Pyxicephalus adspersus. NCBI lineage: Eukaryota > Metazoa > Chordata > Amphibia > Anura > Pyxicephalidae > Pyxicephalus > Pyxicephalus adspersus. Next base: position 24,209,437 of record NC_092861.1, read on the forward strand.
ATAAAAAAAAAATTGTCGGACTAGACATCTCACCCTTTATACATGGCAGCAACTTCATGTTCTGTATCTGCTAGGGATAAGTGAGCGAGATTTTTAGATTCAATCTTGTGGTGAATCGAGCATTTCTCGATTACCGAACATGTAAGCAAGAACGGCCTTGTAGTTCGCCATGAGGTTGTGTTCCCGCTGAACTAACAAAGGAAAAAGCAGGGGGCGGTAACGCCGATAAATTTTTGCGGGAATCGCGGCTGGGAGCAAATCATTTGCTCCCAAGATGCACAGCAAGGCCCAGGAGCCAATCAGGAGAGATTGGAGTACAGGCATATATTTACAGAGAAGAAGGGAGGGGTTAGTCACTCCATCTTGTGTGCTGTGTAGAGGATAGACACAGGGAGAGACTTGCAGTGTGACAGGGATAGTGTAGGAGCATTCTTAGTTCCATAGTTAGCTGCATAGTTCAGTGTTTTATAGGGCATTTTCTTTTACATGAGCTACTAGCTAGTCAGTTTTGTTAAATTGTCAGCAGTCAGCACATTTAGTGTAAGTTATATTGTGTGTATTACACTCTTAGGTGCTGTTCACTGACTGCACATGCACTGAAGGTACAATTGTGGTTGCTGCTACTTGTAGCGTCACGCATAGCTAGTCAGTTTTGTTAAATTGTCAGCAGTCAGGACATTTAGTGTAATCTATATTGTGTATTAGTGAAGACACTGTTAGTCATCTTTTTTCACACTATACATTCACTAATGCTAAATAAAATCAATTGCAGTTCCTATTTACCAAAGAAGACCATTTGGTACAGTTAAATTTCTGGCCTACTGTAAAATAAATACAGATTTTTCAGTGTTTGATACCTGTTCCTATTTACCAAAGAAGACCATTTGGTACAGTGAAATTTCTGTGCTACTGTAAAATAAATACAGATATTTTAATGTTTGATACCTGTTACTATTTACTAAAGAAGACTGTTTGGTACTAAAGAAGACTGTTTGGTACAGTGAAATTTCTGTGCTTAGTGTTTGATACATGTTCCTATTTACCAAAGAAGACCATTTGGTACAGTGAAATTTCTTTGCTACTTTAGAATAAATACAGATATTTTAGTGTTTGATACCTGTCCCTATTTGCCAAAGAAGACCGTTTGGTACAGTGAAATTTGTAGCCTACTTTAAAAAATAAATACAGATATTTGTTTTTTTACCTTCATTACCAATTTATTTGGAAATGGACATATGTACAGTATTCTACAAAATGCCCAATATTTGAAACAGTTGTATTAAACAAAACCAAAGTAGCTATCATTTTTACAATGATACATTTTAACAGACTATGCTGAAACCCAAAAATAGAGTAGAGGCACATTGCGTTGTTCTGTGCTTAATTTTCTCCACATATAAATGTACTATTAAAAAAAAAAACAACACAAACTCTAGCCAAGACTTTCTATTTAAGCAGACATACAACTGCATCATTATTAGAGTAATTCTCTTCCTTCAAAAATATAATTATTTTTTATGAATCCTACCAGTAAGCTGATACATGAGAGAACCAAATATTATATTGTTCTGTGGTTCTCAAAATAAAGAGGAAAAAGTGTATATGTGCTAAGGCGTCTCCTAGCACCAATCTTATTTTAGGAATGACCCATTTAGAAATCAAAGCATAGCTTTGTTTTCTTTTATCTCTCATGGAATTCATGGCCGGTAACATCATATTCTTTTAAAGCCTTTTTTTTTCTCTTTTGTTGTAGGACACAAAACTGCTGAAGTTCATTGGGAAGCTCAGTGCATAAGTTCTCAGTCACAGCTAAAGCATCTGCCTTTGCTAGACGAGGAGCATTAAGATAGCTGTCAACTAACAATGTAAAGTCAGCGAGCATGCCATCCAACATAGCTTCTAGGAGGTGCAATATACTTCCATAGCCAACACTTTTAGCAAAGTGGCAGACAATGGACGGTCGGAACACATATAAGGATTTTGCTCCATCAATGTTTGTTTGATATTTAGGAAATGTACTTGTGCAGACAGAATATTTAGAGTCAAACATTCCTTCACAGTAGATGTTCGATGAGGAAAAAAACCACCAATCTCCATGGAAAACAAGTACACATCACCCACATGTGTATCACAAACATTATTCAAAAACACATCATATTGATGGGACACAATATCTCCTATCCAACGACAGTCGTGGGTGACCTTTAGGATGCCTTTGTCTTCAAGCACCACTTGGAGATCAATTTTAAAGACCCCTGGTCCCATGGTCAGGATGTCAAAGAGGTAAACATGATTTCTTGTGCCCACCTGCAGCCAACACAGTTTCCCATTGTGACATATGTTCAGGCCAGATGCTCCCAAGCTCAAGACCTTTTGGTGCTGGAGATGCAGAATCTTTCTTCTATTGTCTCTTTTTCAACCTCTTTGCCTCTTGAGTCTTCTACTGGTTCCACATTTAGAACTTTTTGCCCAAAAAACAGCCTTGCTTGCTGCTGCTGCCGCATGTCAGTACTCTATTCACAAAAGTTGTTTTACACACCTCTGGGTGGCATTGACGATGCACTACATCAATGTACAGCACTGCGTAATATGTTGGCGCTATATAAATCCTGTTTATTAATAATAATAATAATCACAACATGTGAAGGAATGTTTGACTCTAATTATGCATTACTTTTTTTAAATATCAAACAAACATTGATGGAGCAAAATCCTAATATGTGTTCCTTGATGGACTTATGTCTTTTTTCAACCTAACCTACTATGTAACTACACCCATCTCTCCATGACACTTACCAATGTGGTCTCCTTAGCAATAGCTGACCAGAGGCCACACACTGCTACTGCTCTCGTTGACCTACACTCCTTCTCTTGGCCTCCATCCTTTTGTCACCACATTACTTCTCCACAACTTTATGGGTGGCATTCCTAACACATGTCATCCAGGTTATGATGCCAGCTAGCAATGCATTCTCTGCTGTTTTGGCGGCAGAGACTGCTGCTAGTGGGTTCATTTCACAAGTAGTGCCACCCTTTCTAAATGTCCTAATGTTTATGCTGCCTTCTGTATGCTGTCCATCACACAAAAATCCTATTTGCCTGCTATCACTTTACCTGCCATTTTATGGAAAACCACAAAGTCTTTTGGAACTTTTGCATTTTTCCCTTGTTGCCACTGTTCTCCTACACATATCTAGCGAATTTGGTGGTTCTAACATGTATAGGGGCTTTGCTAATAATGTTTTAAGTGGGACAAATGACTTTAATGGAATTTGCAAAATCAGTTCGCAATTGTCAGAGGCCTTCCAAATCATCCCTAGTATCTGCTAGGAGGCTCTTTTCCAGATTGAATGACACTCAGCAACATCCAACCCACTTCTTGGAAATTCAGTGTCGTGGACAAACTGCAGAGATAAGCCTTCATAGAGCCCACTACCCTTTCTGATGTAAAAGTGCTGGCAAGCAGCAATTTATTTCAAAACAAAATTCAAAAAAATTTACAATATAACTCTTAAAGACTTTTGTGAACTTTTTTTTAACATAATACACTCCAACATTTTACAAACATTAACTCCATCGGTCATAAACAACAACATACCTGTTTCACTAACCCACAAACAAGGCTGCAATGCTCCCAGCCAGCAAAACCACAATGGCCACTAGTCCCTCTTATTCCACCTCTACCTTCTGACCCCACCAAACCTCCATTGACCCCTTCCTGACCCCTCCTTCCACTTTACCCTTCCACTCCCTGTCTTCTCCTCCCGCCCTGTCATGTAGGCCCTACGTCATCTTTGCTTTGGAGGCTGCAGGCCTCCCTATATTATCTCAACAACACTTAGTATGCTGATTTTTGTGGAAGCAAACATTTTTTTAATTGGAAATTATTTTTTGTTTTATATGAAGAAAGGTCTGACTGCCATGTGTGACATATAATTATATATGTGTGGTTTTTAGGATGTATAGATTGTTTTCTGTGGAAGCACTGCATGTTTATTGTTTTGAGAATCACGCAGTTTAAAGTCACTCATGCAGGTGCTAATAAGCACAGACTAGCATTGGTGGTGCTTCTTATTATTTGTGAATCACATACAATCAAACCCCTTCCCTTCTGAAATAGGAATGATCCCTTTATTGCACAAGTGGCACCATGAAATGTTTTCCCAGCTGGGGGGGAAAAATCTCAGTGGTAGATCATGATGACTATGACAGATTTCTTATTACCCGCTGCTCTTGATAGCATATCTGCGTGCAACCATAGGCTTATGAGGAATTTTAATTCTCTGTCTCATAATTAAAACAATACAAGTCACTAAATTTTTTTAACAGCATGCTGTGTGTGTGAGCTTTGTGGTCCTGTCACATCAGATTAATGGCTTCTTTTTCCAGTATGTGGGACATGACCACACAGGTAAATGTATGAAACCACTAGGCCGTATGAGTTGTTTTATATTGTATTGGTAAGCAATTTTTTTTCTTGTTTATGATACAATTATTTCCCTAATATTTAACTCTTCGATATATTTGTTTTTTTATGAATCATTATTTGTCTTTACTTAAATTTGCTCCATTTTTCCCTTACAAACTCTCACAATCATAAAAATGTTATATATTTTCCTTTATTTTTCCCCAGCAATCCCTTTGCCAATATTCCACCCCCTGAAAATAGATTTTGGCAATACAATGCTTTGCAATTACTTGTAAAAATGTGATATATATTTTCCTGAAAATTACACAAATAAATTGTCACTAATTATCAGCCCTGGGATGCAATACAAGATGAAAATGAAATGATACACAGTGCTTTCTAAAACTAAATGTTATTCAGATACAGCTTAAATCTACTTTAGGAAATTAGCAGCCGTGCAATTTTTTTATGAAAATGTAAAATATTTGGGTACATGCTAAACATGACCACCATCATAAACCCCTTTGAAAATTTACAATAATATTTTCAGTGGACGCATAGATATTAGAATTTAAATTATCCTTTGTAATGCCATGTTTTGAATTTATTCTACAACTAAGAAATTGTATATAGATTATTTGACATACACAAAGCAACATCAGCATGAGCTCACAGCAGCATGTACTTACCTGTGATTTGCTCCCTAACACTTTATTGAGCTGTTGTGCTGGGATCAGAAGAAGTCATCCTGTGTGGGCTCCAGGTCACATAAATCGTAGCTTACCCAGGGCTAAACTATGCTACATCAGAACCATGTTACCATGTTATATAGATAATCCATGGTGATTAACCAAGTGCTTGTCATACTAAGGAGGACACTTTCTCCTCCATACCTTAGGCTGATGTATATTTTATAGCTCGCACCATCTGAACAGAACAGTGAGGGGTGAACAAAAGTTAAGTATGTAATATTGTAGAAAAAGGAGTAAAGCAAGCTGATTTATTTGCCAAAAATGGCTAAAGCACAGTTTTGCTGTGAAAAGAGATCTATAGAAAAAAGATAATAAATATTCACCTCGCTTTTGTATGTGACGTTGAACACCACTGTAGTAAGTTGGAACTGGCACTCAAACAAATGTATATGTAATATCTAGTCTCTACCCCAGTGTTTCTCGACCTTTATAACATGGTGGAACCATTGAAAAATCTTGCAGGTCTTCAGGGAACCACTACTATATCTACTAAATCCAAAGCTCACAGTACAATAGTGTGGTAGTCACTAGGGATATGTCAGAGACATTCTCGCGGAAATTTTCTCGAACTTCCGATGGGTCAGCCAAATTTTGGCGAACCGATTTCGTGGACTCATCAGAAGATCGAGGGAATCATTACAGGATGATTCCCACGGCTGCATTCATTCATGATGAGGACAGCCGCGGGACTTCTGTATTCTTGAATAGAGAATCTCTATCCAAGAACACATACTACAGGGCTACAAGAGCAATCAGGGGAGCGGAGCTGTCAGCTCCGCTTTCCTGACTGCTCTTGCAGGTCCCAAAAAATCTTGATGACCGAATTTAAACAGGCCATTCACGCTTACATGTTTGGTAAGCGAGAACGGCCTGATTCACCGTGAGATTGAACTTTAAAATTTCGCTTTTTCATCCCTAGTGGTCACTAGGAACAATAGCTCTTACAATGCTTGCCATTGGGAAGAAAATGTCATCTTTACAGATAACCAAAAAGATCATTGTCCAAGAGACACAAACTACTCATTGCTCAAGGAACCCTAAGCAACCCCTGGTGGTACCCTGTTTGAGAAACACTGGTCTACCTGTTCTCTGTGCTTCATCTTGCTAGCCCATTTGTCACTACTGAACACACCTAGGTTACAAAGCCTGTACATATCAGAAAATCCTGTCAGGAAATAGCGTCTTAATCATACCTGGCTATTTAGCTAGCTCAGACACAGCGTTTGTGCAAAGTGTCTCCACTAGTGTTGAGCTCCCTTGCTCTGCTGAGCATTTCCTCTACACCTATTCCCTAGTTCAGCGCTTTCCCTGTCCAGCTCCTGTGTTAACCCCTTATTCCCCAGTATGCTGTTTCCTTGTCCATTCCCTTGTGCTGTTTCAGTGATCCCTGTGTCTCCTGTGTCACCTGTGTGTCCTGTCACTTCCTGTGTCTCCTGTGTTATCCTGCGTCTGTGGTGGCCCCTGTGTCACCATTGTCTTTTTCCTGGATTTCTGGTTCTTGACCCCTGGCTTGTTCCTGAACTTTCTTGCTTGCTGCCTACCTCGACCCCGACCTTTCTTGACAATTCTTCTGCCTAGTGATTTTGTACCGTGCATCATCCTGCCCACTCTGGTGTGCCCAAGGACCGCAACCTGGCAGTAACCAGCAGTGCAAAATACTGACCACTAGCGGCTCTGGAGAAGACCTGGTTACTGCTTAGACTATGATCCTTGACCCTTCTCAGGGCCCACACCATTCCTGGGCAAGCCCTGGCACCCCCTAGAGGCTCCATCTCCTCAAGCACGGTTGGCAGAAGGGAGTTTTAGGACAATAAGGCATAAAAAAATTATAGTGGTCATGCCCAGTTGGCCATTTCATGATGCACCATAGCTGATTACTAATCTTTATTGGGAAACTGCTGTATACACCAAACTTTTTACCCAAGATGATCACAGATGTTTGCATTGGGCAACAATTACATACCATGTATAAGTAGCATTAAGAGTGCATTTTTATAGCTGCATGTGCAGTACCACTTTAATATCTTTAACAACCCTTCACCTAACTCTCACACTTCCGATATACTTCCATAGAACAAAGTATTATGTACCACTTGGGATTTTTAACTCATCATACTTGTACCGCTCTGAACCTGGCTAATAGAAGGGCACAGCTGGGTATTGATTACACTGACCACAGTAAACTCAAAGAATAATTGCCATCGCTAGCAGCAAAAGCTGTGACACAAGCTGTAAAATAGTCAGCTTGAAAGAATCATTCCTAACAATATTCCAACAGCTGCAACAATCATTGATTATTATGTTATCACTTCCACAGAACTAGCACAAGAAGCGTTGCGGTCAAAGTTAGCAACACCGAGCTGTTATTAGGAAAGTGACACGTCCAACCACACTGGAAAAACAATTAATCACAATAGTTTTTTAATTAGCTGTGCATGATTTAAATGGGAGCAATGTCATTAGTAGAGATGAAATTCATTATAGAAATAACTGCAATGTAAATATTAACATGTTGTATTAGTTTATCTGGTGTCATGAAAGGCACACATCAGAAAAATTATCATTCTGTGATTAGTGGAGGGGAATGTATGTGCCGGTTAAAACTTTGCATTAGTTATCAATGCAGTTAATCTGCAAATTCAAAAAATCACTTTATTTTTTAACCCTTTCACATACTTTTAAGAACATATAGGATTTGAATTTTGAAAATCCCTGCCTTTTATTTTAGGCTTACAAATATGACAAAATGCATGTTTATTTGTTTCTAATAATTATATTATTTTTCTCAACTGTATCTGAAATTTAATGTGTTCATTTTAAAATGTGAACAATATAGCCTCAAGGTGGCAGTGTTTATCCGAAGGCTAAAGGCATTTATTCTTTCATAGATGTCTTAAGAAATGACATAGTGATCACATGAACCACAATAATTGGTTCCTTCTGGTCAGTAGGGATCAACAATGTCAATCAGTATTGAGAGCTAGCGGGAGCAACAAGTGTCAGAGAGAGGCAGTAGTTAGAAAACATGAAGGCAGAAGAAGAAAGCAGAGGGGTGACCTCATCAGTCTGTTTCTGTGCCTTAGCTATCCATTTGCAGGCTAAGGGCAAGGAGGTTACCTAGCTTTATCCTATTGCTAACTTCGTTAAAAAATAAACAGCTCTTTCTGCAATGTTCACCTTTTCTTTGGCCCTGTCTCTTCCATAAATTCCACTGCAAGGTTTAGCACAACATGAATAAAGCCCACTCCCCCCTCCTTTGACTAGCATGATGTTTTAGCTTTAATGTCTTGAATTGTTTAGTAAAGAAGAACTAAAAACTGAAAATTACATTGGTGAACAGACAAGATTTTTATTGCAGCAGATCATACAACGTCTTGTCTGCTATTAGGATTTTTACCTGTCTGTTCACAATGTTTAGGTCAGTGTGTATAATTTTGGCATATGGAGATATGATAGAACTTCAACTCATTCATGGGAGTTTAGGCCACCATGGACAGCTTCTTCTGAACCTGGAAGAAGAGTGGAAGAACACGTCAGTGCTGGCAAGTGGGCTTTTGGATGTCGAATTGTTGGAGTAGTTAGTAAAGTCCTGTTTTTGGGCAGTATTGATGCCGTATTAATTTAATTTAATTACAATCCTTTAAATCAGTGGTCACCAACCTTTTCGGATCCGTGGACCAATAAATTTACCGGCTCCTGACCACGCATGCGCAGGGAGCTGTGTGTCATTCAAGAGGGAAAGAAATTCCCCCATAGTGACGTCATAAAGCCAGAACCCACCCATTCTCTAGCTGCAGGTCTGAGCCAGTGATAGGAGAGTGGGTGGGTTGTATTCAGAGACACAACCTGCCTACTTCCCTGAGCCTGTGACGTCTCCGAGAGACATCGTCCTTGGCTCTGGCCCATGCGTCCCCCAGCGGGGTCCTTCCCCTGACCCTGCTCAGGAGCGCACTGGCCAGAGCCACAGACCACCAAAATTTTTTCACGGACCACCTCGTACCACTGGCTTGCGACCGCTGCAGAATTTTAAAAGTACCCTTATACCTCCGTGTCCTACCAAGTTGCTCAGTACTTTTTTAAATTACTATGACCCTGAACTGTGTAATTCCTCTTCCTAGTCCATGTGACATTATCAGAGGGGCTGCAAAAGATTTATCTTTGAAATCCAGAAGAAGAAGTCCAAAATCTCTGCCAGTCTCTGTACCCAGTGACCAGTCAGGTAGAGGGCATGTCTTAGCTAAGCATAATCACCCTGCTTATCCATAGTATCACACATGGTTATCATAATCTGCAGGCATGCTGTACATAATAGTGTGCAGGCAACCCATTAAATATCCTTTTTTCTGAAATCAGAACTCTCTTTTCTGTGTTAACTCTGATCTAACACTTGCTTCATACCTGTCCACCCCTATGCTCTCCCAAATAGTTTTTCACTGTCAAAAACATTGCTTAGTCCTGGTGGGTGAAGAGTTACCGGAAAGGCTTGCCTACTGATTGGAGCTGCAAATTTTATGGTACAGCATCTAAGCCACAGGTCTTAACCAGAGTCTCTGAAGGTGAGAATGATTCACTGTAGACAGGTTCTAGGCTTTGGACCTCCAATGGAAACACCCAACAGTGCTCGATTAGGAAAGAAAAGCACAAGGAAGGTGATTGAATGGGTAGAATGATAGATAAGGGGGCACTGACAATGGAAACTCTGTCAACCAAGGTTTCATATAGGGCAGCAGGCAGAAACGTAGTTGGTATGGGTGAAGGTCAGCGGCAGGTGATTTGTCAAGCCAAGTGAACTACCAAAGAGCAGGCAAAAGCTTAGTCAGAACAAGTAAAGGTCAGCGGCTGAAGGTTAAGAATTTTAAAAAGTACCAGGCAGCAAGCAGAAACAGAGGTCATTTGCCGAAAGTTGATAAACACAAAACAAAGTACTAGGGAACAAGCAAGATCATAGACAGGATGGACGTAGGTCAGTAGCAGGAGCTGGATGATCATTTAAGTAGTGTAAACACCTGCAGGCATGTAATCTGTGTGTGCTTATGAGCACCCCTGCCTTGGCAGACATGATCACACATAAAGCAAATAGCTGAAAGAGTAAGTCCAACACTACACAGATGAGTGAATTAGATTACCAATGAAGCATATCATGTAGGAACTGAGGTGGGTTACTTGCTGCAGTTTCAGAAAGTATGCAAAATGAAAAGAAAAGGAAGCAGTTTGGCAGATATAGTACATATAATACATAGCTAAAACAGATATAGTTTTAGGTATGAATCTGTAAATTTCACATTTTTGTGGAAATAACTGGTACTTTTCTTACAATAAGAATAGTTATCTTGGTATGTTATCTTGTGAATTAAATCTGAATGATATCCAGCTACATACATCAAAGTAGGACAGCGGTATTACAAAAAGAAAAGAGATATCCCTTGCTTGCAAATGTACACCATCCTGCTTATTGTTTGCACCACTGTGAATGAGGACCTCTCATTGTCATTGGTATGTCAAAGTCCTGTCTTCCCATAGACAACCATGTATAAGCAATGATCCGAGCTCCTGCAAAACATACACTTCTATGGCAACATAAACATTAGGAGCGGTAAACAGCTTGCACATGGATGTGATTTCATGCAAGTGCAGGGCAGACAGCAAGGCCAAGATAAGAAACAGGAATCTATAATAATAATAATAATAGAGCCAGGTTCAATGTATGGGGTAATGATGAGAATAAAACTATTCAAAATTACAATTTAAACTAGTAGGTTGAAAGTTGAATATTATTCATTATTTGTGACTGAAGCCATACTTTTATTTCCAAGATGCTGCTTTAAATGTTGACTATGCAGTGATGTGCTCTGAATGTCTCCAAATGCTAAGCATTACAAAAGAATAAATACAAGGCCCATTGGACCTTACCTACTAAATCACCATGTAGCTGGCAGAAAACAGCAAGTTTCTGCTTTTTATCTTCTCAGCACACTAAAAAAAGAATGTGAAAAAGATGCTTATTAGTTGCTAAGGGCAACAAAAACAAATCTTTTGGATAGTCTGATAAATAATACAGTCTAGAGAGAATTTAAAAAATGAAGTAGTGAGAGTGTGCTGCAACCCGGCTTCTATTTTCAGAGTTGCAGTATCTTGTGTTGTTCTAATGGGTCATGCTGAGGCACAGCAGCTTGAGGCCTATAAATTTTCTTCTATGACCTTTTGCAGTGCTCCTCGATTCTCATGTATGAGGACTCATGATACTGTCAAATGCAGTAAAGGGAATAAATGCTCATTAGCCAGCTACCACAAGTACTTTGAGCACTCATGGGGGATGGATGAAGCTTCCCTAACTAACAAAAAGTAGGCCCTTGAGGAATGGAGTGTAGTGTAAAGGAACAAACCCAGGATTAAAACACAGACGTGTGTTTAAAATTCTTTCTGCTAAGGAGGAAATGCGATTAATAGTGTAGAAAACAGCAACTGCTGTGTATTGTTAAAGTGAAATTCCAGTCCAAAAATAAAAAGTATTTAAAAAGAGCCAGCAAAGGCTTCCTGTAAAGTCAGATCATTTTACAAGCAGGCAGCATTTTGTTCTATTGGCATTCTCCATGGGTTTGTCACCATTCTCTGAATATATAGTCATTATTTCCGTTTATGACCCCTACATAAGATTCTATATGTAAAATGGTGAGGGGTATCCATCAGTAGTAATGTTTCTGCATACAAACAGATGAAATGTACGGGGGAGCCAGCCCTGATCCCTAATCCCAGTCTTAGCCTGCTGATTAGCTTGTTATATCTACATAATGATGCCTCTAAAAATGTTCTGTCTGTCTGTCCGTTCGTCTATCTATCTATCTATCTATCTATCTATCTATCTATCAATCTATCCATCTTTACATTTTTCTACCAAATCTGGGAGGTCTGTAATTTTAAGTGTTTTTATTTGTATCCCTTTTTGCCCAATCCTGCACTGTTTGGCAAATAACCCTGATTTCTCAATTATTAAAATAGCCAGCTCAGTTAGTCATCTGAGAAATTACCATTTTCCAGTTCCAGAAAACTGTAATCAGAATGAGTGATATCTGTGTTACTGGTATAATTGACATTTTTTAAACCCCCAAGTTGTACCTGTGTTTGCTGTCTGAATTATAGGAGGAGGCTTAGCACATAATAATGCTAAAGAAACCCAAACACAGTTATGCTGAAATAGTACAGTTTACTCTAAATCTGTGTTTCTCCATCTTTCTAACATGGGGAACCCTAGAAATAGCTTTCAAAGCGTCAAGGAACCTTTTCTATAATTAATATATCTACAGATCACAGTACATTAGTGTGGTGGTCAGTAGAAAGAATCCATCCTAAACTGAAAAAGGAAGAATGTTACCCTTACAGATAGCCAAAAAAGATAATTGGTACCAGTTAAACTGATTTGAGGGCCAGAAATTGTGCATTGCCTAAATAAACCCCTAGCGCTATTCCCGAGTATGACTCGGGGTCGCTTTTACATGCAAAAAGTGGTAATCCCGAGTCAGACTCAGGGTACCTAAAAGCATCCCTTACCTTATTCCGTCCAAAAAACATAATTGGTACCAGTTAAAGTGATTTGAGGGCCAGAAATTGTGCATTGCCTAAATAAACCCCTAGCGCTATTCCCGAGTATGACTCGGGGTCGCTTTTACATGCAAAAAGTGGTAATCCCGAGTCAGACTCGTTCCGTCGCTGTCCCCCAGCGTCCTGCTGGTCCCCGCAGGTCCTGGGGACGTGTCTGCCTCCTCCGATCTCCGGGTGCGAAGTGCAGAGACGTTCTACGGGGTTTCCCGGTGACGTCGGTACGTGCGTCGGTTCAGCCACGACTTTGCGACGGGAAATTCAAATAGTTTTGTATTGAATTCAATACAAAATAGGTGTATTGAGTCAAATACAAAGAAATATTCATATAATATATATATATAATTTAATATATATATTATATATGCTGCTGTACAGTTATATTACATTATCCATTATTTTTTTATTTATTTTTTTTTAAGATTTTTGTGTTTTTTTTTAAAGTTTATCATTAAATTTATTAACTATTAGAAATGTATCGGTGAGTTATGCCTAAGAATTATAGACCTACAATGTAAATTACATTTCCATGCAAAAAATTGTACCCACTTTTTGCAAGGACATTTGGCCAGAATCAGACTGCTAGGGGGGTTAAAAAACCTGCAAGCACCAGGCAAATGTGGCAACACTGATTTTTTACAATTTGCCTGAACCCAGGAGCAAGTCGGAGGAGACTAAAAGACTCCTAGCACTTTTCAAATTTTTATTACAGGGCTAAAATGCATTAGGGCTTGACGTTTTGAATACTGTGTTGTTTGTTATATTTTACTCCCATTACCCTTTCCCCTATGTTTTCTGAAAATTCAAAAGAAATGTATTTGCATCAGGCCACCATGTTGTTCACTAGCCCACCTTGATCCTGCCTTGTTGATAGTATCTTCATGTTCTGGGAAAACAATATTGTGCCATATCTGTCCCAGATGTGAAACTGCAGCAGGTATTTCTAATTTCTTTTCAACATCAGGCTTGCAATGTCATCCACCAGAGGACACCACTTTCACAACTTCTGCCTCCCTATTCATTTCTTGCTCCTTTTTTTTTAACTTAATATTTTATCTTGATGACCTCCCAAACATACTGTGCCCTACATGGTTCCCTGATCCCCTGATCTTGTGCCCAAACTCCTCTTCTCCCTTTCAGCATGACGGGTAGCGCAAACTGGCAACAAATGCTGCTCTTTTGAGCTGGGTCCTTTCCTCCTCTTGTTTCACTGTCTGTGTCTGTCTGTCTGTCTGTCTCTATTTATCGTACAGCGCTGCATACAACGCTGGATCTATAAAAATACTGTTTATTAATAATAATAAAGTCTGCCTTTAGACAAATTAAAGAAACAGTGACTAACGGCTAAAGTAAAAAGCAGAAAAAGAAAAAGCTAAGCTGCGACTTTAGAATCCCAGAATAATTAAAGGATAGAATCTCCAGTTCATTACCTAATTTTATAGTCTGAAGTCAATCATGTATTTTTACACTATATATACATTTTACAATCTCCTAATAGTCATATTTTACAATACAAGTGCATTCTACTTTTTTTTAATGTAATCAATTTATTTATTAAAGGACAAAAAGCAACATGGCCTCCATTTGTAGTGAGGAATGGACAAATGTTTGACAAATCGAGGAATGGTATTCTAGGATTATAATGCTTGCATGTTCAGTTCTTTAATTTCTTAACCTTGGCATTGACTCAGCAATGGCTCTATCAATATTTTCTTAATTATGTTTAAAGCGATAGCCTGGCTGGTCAGCCTATTATCTCTCTTTTTTGTAACTGGTATGACAGGGTGTACCAACTTTGACTACAACCAGTAAAACCATGCCTTGTACAATATATTAAGATTATTAAGGTAGTTATACACTTACCTATTTTACTTTTATTGACCATGTCCTAAAGTCAGTCATATCATATGCTTAAAAGTATCATTGTAGACACATTCATTTTTTCGATTAGTTTTAGGGGCAGCCTTTTCAAGATGCTAACAAAATATTCTGCTTCACAATAATTTTTCCATATAGACCTGTCAAACACTCACTGTGTGGCAGTTAGAAGAAATCATTTATTTATTACAGATTTTTTTAGTAAAGTTGCAGAACAAGTTTTATGATTTTTTTATTTTATTTTATAGGAGTTAGCATAATCCTTCATTCTGTAACGGTTAGTAGTAATATGAAAAGGGATATCCCCAACTGGAGCGCAGACAGACCTTTTCTAAAATTTGGTCCCAAGAAAACAAAATATGTAATATGTGAATCCAGAACAACTAACCTACATTTGGGCCTGACTATCATGGGAGAACCTGGGTGATCCAGAAAACCTTTAATAAATCAGGATCAATGTTTCAGGTCATTAAGTGGTAATACCATAATAAGAGAGACAGCCTTGGAGGTTATACCTTAAAAATAAACCATTAAAGACAGCTCCCTAAAGTTTGTCCTGATCATAAATTACCAAGATATCTCTGGAGACAATTACAAATATTGGTGTACAATATTTCTTATTATATTGATTCCAAAATCAAAAAGGAAACATCAGTGAGGTCTTTATTACTTTATTTATTCATTTAAAAATATGTGACCCTTTTTTTTATTATCCCTTATTTGCTTTAGAAGTGAATATAGTTCCCTTTTTTGTGTAATATATCTTATTATGTTATGTTGGGACACAGAATTTTAGAGGTGGTGTGGATTGGACTTCTTTGCTGTTGAACAATACATACTGAGAAGATATGTATACGTGTCCTGTATTCTTCATAACTGCACAGTAAGGAATCTGTTCACGTCATATTATAGCCATTAAAAAGCAGGCACAATTTTGACCTAGTTAAAAAAAGTGTTTAATCCTTGTTAGGGTCTGGCTTCATAACCAAAGGATGCTTTTCCTTACATATCACAAATCATCTATTGAAGGCAGAATATGGCTCCATTAGGCTATTACGATTGCCCTTCATCAGCCTCTGGCAAAGACTTTTTCTTCTTCATTATCACTCTGGTTATAAATAATGATGGTATCTTTATATCACCAAAACAAATTCCACAGTCCACTGCCCCACATATGATAATGCCTTATACAGAGAAACATACAACTTTATTACGTATCATATATATGTGAGTGATAGTGTCTGTGAAAATCCTTTACTCACTTCTAGCTCATTTTCTCGGGATCTACCATTTCCGCATCTTTTGCATCAACTGGAACGAAATATCCTGGTACTTGTATGTATAGGGCAGTAGTTTTCTCCCATATACCAGAGTTGGGCCAATCACATAAAGCAGAGGGTGAAGTTACAACTTCCTATATGCTCCAAAACCAATTCACATCTAATATTTTGATGCTAGCCCCAACATAGAAAGAAGACAGGGGATCGCTGGAAAAGTGGGGATAGTGGGGGGGAACCTTTCATGACTAAGCATGCTATGTATCTTTAGGATTAATTTTCCAGGGTATGAATACAGGACCCAGACACTGCTGACATAACTTTAACAAAGCTAGGCTGTCATGATTATCAATTTTTCACCATTTATCAATTTTTCATTGACTAACATAGCTTGTGCATACAAAGGTCCCTATGATGTACATGCTCATTTTAGATCAGTGATTCACCAAGTAAATCAATGCCAGCAATCAATGAAATTCATGCAAACAGCTAAACAGTTAAACACAAAAAAGCAAAAGAAGAGCTCTTATAAGACAATCACATTTAGTATTTATCAGTTTTAGGAATGACTAAAAGCTATTTCAGACAAAAAGTAAAAGAAAATCATTTGTTGACCCTAAGGGTTAGATTGTAGCTTCAATTGCACTTAAACTCGAGTTTAGCATTGTAAGTTTAATCATCAGTTTTTTGCTTTCATTTAGGAACTCCAATAACACAATATGACCACCAGAATCCCCAATTCTGTGGACATTATGGAGGGAGATGATGGTGTCGTACTTCTACTACTACATGCAGAATGACCATATAATTGCTGAGTCCAGATGCAAGGGAGTCTTATCTTGCTCAAGGGATACAAACTACTACAAGGAAATATAATTGTCTTTGTGGTACACAACTGGCCATCATGTATATCAGCCCATCAGTGAAATGTCAGCTTAGAAATGAGTTGAACTATACTCCCATTTTTACATTATTAGAAAGCCATTGCTGCTCGTAGACTTCTCGCAAGGCTTATATGCAGGTTTACTCATGCAGAACAAATTGGTTGTTGGCCCGCCATATTACTGGCTAGAGGGAACTGGTTGGATATGGGTATAGGCTGCAGTAATTACAGAGAATGCTAAATGTGCATTATGGAAAGCAGTATATAAAGAGAATTTATGTAATGTTTTACACTTATTTCATTTCCAGTTCTTGGATCTGAATTAAGGAAAAGGGCCAATAAAATGTATTTCATAGTTGTCATAGTTCAGTAGGCAGCACAGTCAGTATCACACCTCTGACAATTCAGCATTCAGGGCAATCTGTGGGAACATGCACCACTTTAAAACAATTGTGATGCTTTACATCCTGGCTGTCCAATAAAGGAGGCTTGTTGACCCACCCTCCTGGCTATACCAGGCCCCCTGGAACCTGGCTGGCCAGAAAGAAGGCAGTGAACATGAACAAGAGTATTGCCATGTCAATCCTTTGCCTTCCTTCAACAGTGGGGGCTCATATTTGTGGGAGGGAGGCTTCTTCACTGCAAATTGTCCCCAAAATATTGTAAAGGTCTGTGGGGTGGGCTAGGGGGGTGAACACCTGCCTGGTAAAAACTGACAAGAGTTCAAGTCCTTCCCCACACACCTTTGTACTAGGTTCACATTTAAATGTTTATTTGTAAGGGGGTCATTACATCAAGTGGCCTAACTATAGTTTTTGTTGAAATGAATATATAATCATGATAGTTTGGTCAATTGAGCATTGTTTCCTTTATTCTAGATTTTCATTTCAGCAAATGAATTTTTATGATGCTGTAAAAGCTACTGTGTGAGGTCATTCTGGCTGTTCGTTGCTCATTCTAGGGTAAGGTTATGCATATTTGATATTTGTAATCTGATGTCATCTTTTGTTCTAACATGATTCCAGAAATCATATTGACGCACTCAATGACTTATCACAATACATAGTACTAAAAATTCATATTAACCTGTCAGTCACCTTCCAATTCTTTGACTACAGTGAAGCGTGATGCTCATCACTAATCTACACTGTTTTCCCTCAGAAGAATGAATGACATGCAAAGTGCAGTGACCCAAATAACCAAAGAAATATCACTCTACTGAAAGCAAATCAATTCTTATTGGCCATTATAGATTATTGTTCAGTACTCTTTTGCCATATTTAATAGACCTGTTGGGGATCTTGGTATTGTTCCTTTTTACAAATGCAGAGCTATCATTATTTGAACGACAAATATAAATGGTATAAATGTCAAGTCTGTTGCTAAATATTACAACACATTGTTCATAAAAGTTCCAGATTCAGCAAGACATTTTATTTGTGCACCCCAGGTCATAATTACTGTAATTATCTTCCATAAAATATTAAACGTGATAAAAGAAAAAATAATGTTTGTTTCTTAGTATTATTGATCAGATTATTGCCCAAGACTGTAAACTCTGTTGTGTTCATGATTGGCCTACAAGGACCAATGATAATCTTGGCAACAACACATGTTGGCATGCATTGAATTACAACTGTTCATTGTAATGAATGGGCAGACAAACATCCAAAAAATGGATTTTTCCAATTAAGCACGACAACTTAAGATGGTACGGTGTATCCACTTAGTTTTTTAGTGTTAAAAGGTCAAAAAAACATGAATACATAATCCAGGATAAAAACACAGAAAAACAAAACAACTCCTATAAAATCCATGTATCAAAAACCCATAAACCCACTGGAGCTTTTAAACATTATATTTACACAGCCGTGAAACACTTATTTTTTATATACTTAGAGTTGATCAAAATGTAAAAAAATCTTGCAAACGAAAAATCTAACAAGGAATTCCTACAGAACAAAGACTTGAGATAATGTTAGTATGTCACAAATCCTTCTCTAACTCACCAAAATGCACCAAAGATGCATTGCTTTCTAACCTAACACATTGGTGAGAAGAGCTTCATAGATTATAGTGTTGATTATTTTTATTGTGCTTTTAGTGAGCTATGATCTTATTGTAGTACATGTAAAATGAAAAGTGCTGGAAAGGCCCTTAGTATCATGATGCCTTTCCATAAAGAAAAAATTAACCCTTTTGCTTCTTAAGCACATACATTGCACCAGGTTTATTATATGGACTGTTTATGTATTTATATAAGGTGGTATTTTCCCTAAATATGTTTTTTTTTCTGCTAAAGGATTTGTGACTCTGCTTAACAAGTTCTGATTTAGGTCCAGGCAGATCCCAGCCTGTGACTGGGAGGCAACTGTAGCTTGACATACATACTCGAATATAATTTGATCTAAATATAAACTTGTGTACTTACTTTTACCTAAGAAAACCTGCTCCTGATTTTAATCTAGGGCTCAAAATGTGGCCACCACTGCTTAAATTCGAAACAGTAATCAATAAAAATGCTGATAAAATTATTGTAAATATATGTAATGTGTAGTGTGTTATTTTTAAAACGGGAAAACAATAAACTATGTTGATCTTTTGAGTTGGTTGTAATGGGTAACTTGCTCCTAAATTATCTTTTGTGCTTGGCTGTTGGTAGATAGTGCTGTGTCCATATCTAAAGTGTGTAACACATGTCTCTGATGGCAAGAGTTTGTTTTTATTTTACATATCACCATCTTTTGGTGCTACCCAAGTGTAAAGCAAACTTATTTTTTATATGTCATATTGAGGGCAAAATATCTTGGTTTATACTCGAGTACATATTGTAGGTAAGGATGTGTGTCTTATTAACTGGCGAGCAGCTCAGGCTTCTCTCATTTTAATCCTTAAAGCAAGTAAGCGATGCAAAACAGGAATTTCAGGACTGTATGTGCCTGATTTATCAAAGCTATCCAAGGCTGGAGAGGATAAATAAAGCTGAAAATCAAGAATATTTGTCTGGTGGAAGTGTAATAGGTATGGGCCCTAAGCTGAGTGCCAACCATGGGGATAATCAACTGAAGAAAAAATTGTATATTCCGGTTAGAAGTTTAATGTCTAGAGCTCCTGAAGGGCCAACACGACCCGGACCTCTATCTCTGGTCATACCAAATTGCATGAATTTGTGAGATGTATTATGAGAATGAATCATGAATACTAATTATTTTTTGCCACAAAAACCTATCTCCACGCTTTATTTTTCTATTGGTTGGAGAGGACACACTTTCAGTGAACCTTGGTGATTTCTTCAGTCATTTGCTAGCAAATGTTTTGAATGTTTTGGAGCAGATCCATTTCAGGTTAGCTGGATCACCCAGCTTCACTAATAAAAGTGTATCTTCTCCAGCTTTAATAAATCAAGCTCTATGGGCCTAATTTATCAATAAAATCCGCGCTCGCTGGTCGCGCGTACTTTCGCGCTTCCAGCGAGCCGGTTTGCCGCGGTCCGGAGTCGAGTGCGCTCGTACACTCGCCAGGGTAATATGTGTGCCATTAGAAAGAATGATTTTTTAGGGGAACAGTGACTTTTAATGCAAGCTCGCCAGTGTAAAGCTGCCGGAGATGCAGTTGCTGAATTGCGCGACGGCTTACGATTTCGGATCGCGAATACGAATGCGCGAGCTTCTGATTTTGCTCGATGAATCAGCCTCTATGTGTCTGAAAAAAACATGTTGGAAAAGCCTGATATAAATAGTAGGGATGAACAGAATTGAGGCATTCTGCATTACTGTAAGTACTGCTGAAATTTGCAGCTACTACAAAAACACTAAAATCTCAGAGGAATACATGGGGGTTAATGGACAAAGCAGAAATATTCCTTTTCAGGGCTAATGGACAAACTACTAACAAAAAAGGCATGGGGAGTTGGGCAATGCCTTAAGGGACATACAAGCAGTACAAAATAAATAAATAAATAATCCATCATTAATCAAGAAAACCCAACACCCAATAATGTTTACTCTTCACTAAATGACAGACCCCTTGCACTGAGGTAATAGCACAAGGATCCTGAGTGATGCCATTGACCTTTGCATTGACACCTGGGAACAGTCAATTGGCTGATGGACGTGATAGAAACTAACACGGGATACGAGCTTGATGCATTTCAGCAGAAGCAATGACACATGGTGGAATTAAAAAGTATGTTTGCTAAAATTCTGCATTATGGAGGAAATTTGCTTTTTCCAGTGAAAGTGATTTTGTGGAAGAAGCAATAGAAATGCCACTGGAGTCTCTTGTATACATGCATTGCAAAAGCTGTAGTCACTGAAGTCCTAGTAACAGTACATATGTCTATGGTATGTCAGAATTAAACCTCTGAAATAATATTTATTTATATTTTGAATGGGGGTCATTAACAAATTTAAAACATCATTTATTAATTTATTCTTTTTTTTTTAATACCAATCATATTCAAGTTTTAAACTTCCCAAAACCTGATTGGGGTACATTTCTTGCTCTTCTGGAATCTTCATACAGCCTTGCTGGGATGATGCTAGTTGCAGGTATCAGCCTTGGTCCTCACATAATTTATAGTGTGTCTCCAGCAATGTGAGGTTTAGTTCTATTCTTCCATGCATCTCCAAGTCCAAGTCTGTTGTATTTAAAGTGGTGCCAGTTTTAGAAAAGCAGCATTTACTACTCTGGGAAAAACTGCACATTTTGCTACATTGACCTTCCACAAGACACTTGCAATACATAGCCATAGGGGTTGAAGGTAATTTGTCAGTGGATAGAATGGTTTACATACATTTTATTTTTTTTTTTGCAGAAGAGGGCAGGTTATGTCTCTACTACAAGCATTTCTACCCGCCTGATCGCTCCATGAAACTGCCATAATAGAGCTGCTCATGCGCAGGAGTTACCAGTTTAACCATTCCCTGATTTAATCTCCATCTGGCCTGACCAATCAAGATGCTCATAGATACGAATATTGAATAGAAGAAAGAAGGAGATGGTTGCATCTTGCAAACGAATAGAGACAGGTGAGTATAGGGAGGCTTAGTTTAATTTTAAGGACTAATTGTGGCCCCTGCAAGTTCCCCTAATTGATTTTACATTTTTTTTTAGATTTCAGGATGGTTATCATCATTGAGCATCATACGCATCATTTATATTGTGAGTGCAGATGCTGTGGTTACAACCCACTGGTAATTATTCAACCTGGTAGTTGGAAGACATTTAGTAGCAGAAAAGAATTACAGCAGTCATTCCATGCAGATGAGGTAAGAAGAATAAGAATTGAAGCCAACCTTTTCTTAAATATGGCTTGGCAGTTCCATATATATATATATATATATATATATATATATATATATATATACTGAAGCTGTGCTTTAAGCAAACCAGTAGATCAAACTTCCATAGCATCAAATAAGCACACCTGCATTAGTATGTTTCACAGAGAATGTTTACAATACAAAAGTGAAGGAATAAGGAATGGACAGGGAATATTTTCCCTTTAGGAATCCATTATGAAAATGATTACATTCAATCTTTGGCAGTTGAATTTGGTTCTATTCAAGTTGAGCTTTCAATGACTTGTCTTGGGAAATACACATACCCATCTCTGTTATCTCCATCCATGATTTATATACCATTATGTTTGTTTCATTTATTACAATAGTAGAAAGGTAAACCCTAGGGACTGAAATCACCAATTCAGGTCACTGAGAAGGTCAGAAAAATAACATTTTTGATTTTTATTTCTTTCTTTATGATGGCAAAGAACACTTTATTATGGCTTGTGAACACAGACATTCTATCACTGCATCTTCTGCTTCTCTCTGCTGGCGCATTAATATATTGAGAGTTCAAAAAGATTTCAAGCTGAATGGTAACTTTACCTCTTGGGGTTCAATCTGCTCTGCACAGGCAGGAAAATGAGTGAACTGTCACTTAGAAATGGAACTTTCAAGAGTTAACAAATGTTTTATTGTTTGAGGATGACAACTTCTTACAATTCCTATGTGTAAATGATTCACCCCACTATTTTGATGAAAAAAGAATTTACAAATACAGTCTGCCTTACCTAAGAAAGCAAAGTGAGATGTGTATAATGTGATAACTCATAGCAACCAAACAGATATCTTTAATGTAGATAAAATTCCTAACTGAATACATTTTGGTTATGAAAGGATAATAAACAAGAAAGAATATATTTAACTATTTGCTGTTTAATTCATCATATTCACTTTTCCTGACTCTTCATTATGTGACAATGGCTGTGAAGAGGTACAGTGCGCAGGTTTGCATGCTCCTTTGTACATTAAATATATAATACTTTTAAATGCAACTTTAAAGCTTCTGTCAACTTCTAAATCAACTGCAAAGCCCCAGAACTTGATATTGTCACCAAAATTTCAGGCCAATGAAATAAAAGATGAATTATAGTAAGAATAACACATTTTTGATTGGACCCTCACTTTAGAGGGTCCAATCAGAATACACAAGGTCCTCGCGCCGCAATCGTTAAGTTTTTCCCAGCACTTTTTGAGTACCTATAAGAGAGGAACAAGCTGAATTTTGTCTGTCAGGAGAACACTTACCAGAGGAACTCTTACCAGAATTTACTTCGCCCTTCCTCCCTCCCTAGTCACAGCAATAAGGTATTGGGTTAAAAATATCTTCCTTTACGAAATCGATTCTGGTATGCATGGAGGATTTTTAAATTGTTTGGAAGTTCTGTAAGGGAAGGTAGGTGTTGGAGATTTGGTGGTATTTAAAACATTTTAAAATGAGATTTGATAGTATATACGTAAGATAAGTTAGGTTAACAGCCATTAATAAAAGCCATGGCCATTAAAATCTATTACGTCTATGGGCCTGATTTATTAAAGCTCTCCAAGGCTGGAGAGGATATACTTTCATCAGTGAAGCTGGGTGATCTAGAAAACCTGAAATGATTTCTTCAAAGTCATTTGCTGTTTGCTAGCAAATGTTTTCAATCATGGACCAGATCCATTCTAGGTTTGCTGGATCACCCAGCTTCACTAATGAAAGTGTATCCTCTCCAGCCTTGGAGAGCTTTAAGAAATCATGCCCTATTTTTCAATTATTTTTTGTGGTCACTCAATAGGTTGGTGTGAAACAATTCCAGCGACAATAATTGAACGTGTGTATGCTGCCTTGCCATTTTGTTCTCTAACAAACCCAAACGCTTATATTATCAGCACTGGCTAACATGGTATCTGTCAAATATGCTATGCATATCTACCACCCTAAAAAACCCATTGACCATCCTGATAAAGGGGACAAGGGGACCCCTGTTAAAGTTTTCCTTGGATCATAAAAGTGGATCTATAAAATAGAAACTCATCTTTCTCACCCTTCTTCCGTGAAAACACCTTATGTTCCAAACCATCATCTTGGTATCTTTGCAGCCAAAGAAATTTCCTGCAATCTATTTGAAACCAATGAAAATAGTATGCAATAAGGCCAAAACTAGATCAAGTACCATCTTCTGTTTACTGCTAAGTTATCACATAGCTTTGTTAATAAACAGAGCCTACGAAAGTTAATTGGATGTGCAGATACGAATACAATTTATAAAAACAAGGCATTTTTTGCATGAACACAAGAAATGGTAATTATTACCATTAAACAGATCTCTTTTACTTGTGTACATAGAAAACAGAAAAGTCTATACCTTCCCTTTAAAACAGAGTATAGGCTCACTTTAACCCCAGCCTCACATATAACATGACAGTCAGATGTTGTTAGACAATCCATCAACAGACAGGTCTTATTTGAACAGATTAGGATTTTGCACAATAACACACTTATCTTGGTGAACAATAGGTCTCTCAGTCAAAGTAATCCAAACCAGGCAATAACCTGGCATGTTGTCCAAGAATGTCTGCTGCAGTTTTATTTCAGCCACAGACATATTACAGTTGTTTGTCTCAACATCTGTCATCATGTAATGTCTATGTGTACCATATTTGCACTGAGGGTTTGTCACCATGTTTTTCTATTTATATGGATTGTTTTTTAGCTGGTCCATTTAGAAATTAGGAAATATAAGTTGTTATTAGATGTTATGCACTTTCAGACCCACTGTTTAGTTGTGTGCCATTATAGGAAATTCTAAAAAATGCAAGAGGGAGGTTAGTACTGAGAAAGAACCATGGTGGCATAGGATTTTCCACTCTAAACATTACCAACTAGGGTCTAGGTGCATGACAACCTGTGTTGACTACATAGCCTATTTGAAGGAGCTTGAGGTACAAGGCAGGAATGAGTACACAATAAACCTCAAAATATAATAAAACTCCAGAGTTAAAAGTAAGGCCAATACATCAATAAATATATATTTATTGCTTTGGGTTTAATGCTTTACCAAAGAAGCCAAATGGTTTAAACTCTCACCAGTGGATTCAGAGATGAAAGGTTATAGTTGTAATGCAGTTGTGCCAGCACATTTGGACTGTGAAGCAAAAATACTTTTTACCTTTTACTTATATACACTGTATTCATGAATCAATGCGGTTGCTAATATAATTTGTTTTGTTCAATTTTAGGTTTAGTAGGGCTTTAAGATCCAAGTTTAGGCACTTGTTTCAGGGTGATAATACCTTTAGTAACAATCCCATTAACCTTAAGAGCTCATGTCAACGGTGTTTGCACAGTTATGGTCCACCTTTGTCACCATTGAAAAATTTGCCCTCACAAAGTAATATGCATCTATCGCAGGAGCACAAATGAACAGGAATTCCTGCAAATAGGTGTGAGGAGGCACCTTAGCAAGGATGATGGCACAGATCTTCCAGGAACATTCTAGTGGAATGCATCCCTGTTGCTTTTATCTCATAAGAAAAAGGATTTAGAATGGTCTAATATTGTCTGCTGCTGCTGAAGTCAGTATTCATTCTATATATTTTCTAGTATCTGTACAGTCCTAATATATTTGCAAATTACAATATTACTAAATCACTGTAAGGAACAAATAATCAGATCATATATTGCAACAGATTTATTTATTTCATTTTAAATTTTTCAAACACAGAATAAAGAACATACACACCGAAATATATGGAAAAACAATGAGAACATACAGACCAATCACTGTTCTGGTGTATAGTAAGTAGTACAATTAGGGGCCAGTTAGCAAAGTAGACATATGGCCCTTCCTCTGCTATACTACTGCTTTAACTCACTTTGTGTTAACATTGAGCATTACTTAGACTTGTGAGGTTCCTTTTGTCGGAATATGTTGTCTTGTGAGGCGGCCTTCATTGAACTCTGTTGTCCTTTGAGGTTCCTGTTGTTTGAATGAGTTTTCCTGTGAGGTTCCTATTGTTAGAATGAGTTGTCCTGTGAGTTTTCTATTGTTTGAATGATTTGTCCTGTGAGGTTTTTGAGGTTCCAGTTGTTGGAATGATTTGTCCTGTGAGGTTTCCGTTGTTGGAATGAGTTGTCCTGTGAGGTTCCCGCTGTTGTAATGATTTGTCCTGTGAGGTTCCCATTGTTGGAATGAGTTGTCCTGTGAGGTTTCCATTGTTTGAATGATTTGTCCTGTGAGGTTCCAGTTGTTGGAATGAGTTGTCTTGTGAGGTTCCAGCTGTTGGAATGAGTTGTCCTGTGAGGTTCCCGCTGTTGTAATGATTTGTCCTGTGAGGTTCCCATTGTTGGAATGAGTTGTCCTGTGAGGTTCCCGCTCTTGTAATTATTATTATTACACAGTATTTATAATGCACCATCATAATACACAGTGCTGTACAAAGTCCATAGTCATGTCACTAACTGTCCATCAAAGGAGCTCACAATCTAATGTCCCTACTATAGTCATATGTCAATAATGTAGTCAAAGGTCAATTTAGGGGGAAGGCAATTAACCTAACTGCATGTTTTTGGGGTGTGGGAGGAAACCGGGGTACCCGGAGGAAACCCACGCAGACATGGGGAGAACCTGCAAACTCCATGCAGATAGTGTCCTGGCTGGGATTTGAACCTAGGACCTAGTGCTGCAAAGGCTGGAGTGCTAGCCCCTGAGCCACAGTACTGCCCGAAAAAATGAATTGTAATGAGTTGTCCTGTGAGGTTCCCGTAATGGTTTACCATGTCTTCCCCCTTACCTGGACTTTAGTAATAAAAGATTTATACTTACCAAAATAGAGGAGGTTAGTAAGAGCGCTCTTTATACTTTAACATGCAGTCGAAGCCCAATTACAATACAGCCCCTTACGCTTTTTTAGTACTTCCTAACCTCAGGACACTGCCCCATAAAAGTCTTTATAGGGGGAATATGACACTACTGAGTGGATCTTGTCTCACTACTCATCACATAATGGATACAGTTTCTCTGTCTTTGGAAAATATACTTTGAGTTTAAAGAGATTTTTAGGCCTAAAATTTGCAATTTAATATAGAATGCCTTATATATTTAAATATGTTTTCTAGGTTAAAATGTTATGCTAAGCAGGTTAAAAAACAAAAAGCAGTAGTTAGTGCTCCACAGGTTTGTGTCAACTGCATGTTGTAAATCCTGTTCTGGATTTTAGGATAGATCTGTAAATGGTCAGATGCCAATAGAAAATCAAGGCGCATGTGTTATAATATTTTCCAAAATTATTTTTAAAGCAATAGAGACAGGCATTATCTATAGGCATTTCATATTTATAAGACTTAAGAAGTAATTATTGATAGACAAATGCTAAGTGATGTCATTGCCAGGCAGGCAATATAATATAATTTTTGGTTAAGAAGAGGCAATGGGATTCTGCAGAACGCAGATGTTTTGTAGTGTCATTTTAGGGTGATTTAATGCTATGCTATGTAGTTTCGGACTGTGATTAAATACCATTGGGACTTTATTGCATCAAAACTGTGTGATATTATTTATGCATGACCCCAAGCTTACTTGTTTCAAGACTGAAGTCCTCTACAAAAGATTTCCTACTATTTTTTAGCTGAATTTTTAGCTAAATGTTTGGATACCTATGTTCACTAAAGTGTTTTTATTTCCTTTAATATATAAACTCTCATTGACACTCAGGATTTAAAGACTCTTTAAAAAAATTCCCATGTGTATGTGTACCAGACAACTTACAAAAAACATCACAGGGCAACAGCTGTGACAACCTGTAAGGGATTAAAAAAAAGGGCAAAAGAGAAAATATTAGTTAAAAAATGGTAAAAATTTATAGAACAACTTTGTTGCATTAGTAGGAAATACAATGTGGATCTTTACAGA
The DNA here is from genome assembly GCF_032062135.1 of Pyxicephalus adspersus. Lineage (NCBI taxonomy): Eukaryota > Metazoa > Chordata > Amphibia > Anura > Pyxicephalidae > Pyxicephalus > Pyxicephalus adspersus. The sequence goes on from NC_092861.1 coordinate 24,237,467, forward strand.
AATTCAATACCATCTTCATCTCTACTGTCAGAAACCAGAGAGACTCATAATTCCAAATTCTATTTCGGAAATAACTGGGAGCTGTTCCGATAAATTATTTCCTCTAGAAACCAGATAGTCTAACCCTCCTTCCACCGAGCTGCTGTGCAATTACTGTGTTAAGGTAAGAAGGTTTAGGTTGGACCATGGGGATTTAATATCTCAAGCACTTCAATCTTGGAGAAGATCTATACTCCAACAGTTTCTGAGAAATTTCTCTAGAGACATCAAACAAGCAAGCCAGAGGCAAATCTTTTCAGTGATTTGTGACTTGTATATGCATGATTTCACTCTTAATCCATAGTGTTGCTTGTCAGGGGGAAGATGGATCTCAGAATTAGGAACCTGATGTGCAAAGATAGATAGGTACAGAGAGATCAATTTAGTGTGTTCACAGAAGAGCCAGGGATCCAGAATGAACCCTGAAGCATAGCCATTTCTTAAACTGAATTATTTGCATGCTTTCTCCCACATTTTAGGGGTTATTTTTAACTAAAACTTAGTTCCACTGTTCTATAGTGACTACAATATTGTTAGCCATTATACTCAAGCAATAGACTTTGCTGTTTTTGCAGTCATATACTAGTACAAGTTCCTTAAATTAGAAGCTTAACTAAAATATAAATAATAGTGCAGCTAAATAAAAATAAAGAACAAACCATTAAAAAAATGGTCAGATCCCTTGTTTGCCCCTTAACAGCTTTTTGTTTTCTTTAGCAAGGTTGCTATAATAGTTTCTTTGCCCTGGAACTTTGCACAAGAGAAGCAAATACTGTAGATGGAAAATTTAAATAAACTTACCACTTTTGCTACCATCATACTTCTACCAAGACCCATTTTTTCCTGCATTTTTAGTGTCTAATTTGAACCTCCCTTGCCCTTAGTCGGTGCCCCACTGAACCTATTCTCCTCCTTTGAGCATCTAACATCATGTCAGTTCCCAAAAGACCTCCTTCTCCAGGTCTTGTTGCCCTGGAGCTATGGAATACACATTGCACATATTTAAATAATCAATGTGAAGACTGTACCAAGAACAGGACCACATCATCTCCTGTATTAAAAAAATCCCCATGCAAATAGATTTGGTTTGACACTAGCACTATGCAGTTGAGAACGCAAATGTAACACCAAGCAGCATCTTCTCCACTTAGTCTCTGTCCAATGAGCACCACAGGAGCCATGCACACCAGGGTAAGTTACCTATAGAGTTACCTAAAGAACCGCCCCAATCCCCTCCTCTTAGCGTGAGTCTCACGTTCAGTCATGCCATGCTTCTCTTCATTAATAATATTATTATTATTATTATTATTATTATTATTATTAATAATAATGATAATACACAGAATTTTTATAGTGCCAACATATTACACAGTGCTGTACATTAATAAGGGATTGTCTTCTTCTACTGCTTGCCAATGGCTCATTAGCCTAATTAGAGTCACATTAGCCTTGACATGCTATGACTAGTCTTCTTTGCTGATACTAAGATTACCTACGTACACAAGATTCACTGAGGGGGATAGAGAGCCAGAAAGCTAAAAAATCAACTGATAACCCGGAGTTACCAATAATCATGATAACGACAGAACATTTGGCAATATCTGGGCCTAGCGCTCAAGCAGATGGCATTTTGGAGGATGTGGCCAGAGACATGTAGTATTTGCTTGTAAATTTTGGGGGACTGTCTTCGGCAATTTAGGATGCCTGCTCTTTCGTTAAAGCATTATTTTAGGTTATTGTAATGTTTGGCCTTAGAGAGAACCTGTCGCCAGACAATTCATTTTAACAAGAAGAATATGTACATTTAACATATCCTTTGCATCCTATTTACCAGCAAAAGACTCCCTTGTGTAGACATCTAAAAGCCCTGAGGCTGCTTCTGATTGTTGCCATATTGGAAGTGATGTCCTCAGCCTCCGCAGACTCAGAGCTGTCATTCCAGTAACACTCAGTAGTATTTCCCCAGATTCCTCCACTAGCTGCTACTTTAAAATTTATGTAGGAAGGTGAGGGGTGGAAGAGCTGGACCAGCACAGAATTTCAATTAGATACTCTCAGAAGAGAAGACTTGCAAGGATGGAGGGAATGTACTTGGGAATAGACCCTTCCTGATGTTATCAACTTTGCTAGCAAGTTCAGAGGCACAATGCAAAACAAAAAAAAAAAGTTTCTAGCAAGAAAAAAATATGTAGGTAAACATTTAAAATACTTTACATGCTTTTGCCAGAATATTTCAAAGATTATGACAAGGTCTCTAAGGTGCCAGAAAGGCTTTTTTTATACTTCTGTTTTGGAACATAGATATTATAGAAGATTAATTCTGGCTGAAGTATTGTTTATAAACACAATCTTCCTCTGTGACATCCCGGACAGGTCCCTCATGTATATGCTGTACTGCTGCCAAATACTTTACTGCTACACAGTGACACTGAGTTTATTAGTGTCTGGAGTGCAGGGTATGATGAAGCTGTTCCGTTTGGAGGCTCTTCTATGGTTGTACAGCACATGCTTTAATAGGTAAAACTAGTCAAAAACAGAATAAAAATATAAAGAGAGGCCCAAAGCAGGGAAATGTGCGGAGAGGCTACATGACAGGCGTGCTCGGAGTGCACAGAAAAAGAGCGGGGGAAGGGGTTAAAATTGAATTACAGAAAGAAGAGGAGGAGAGAGAGAGGGTTGGGTCAAAAGTTTAGTGGGTGGAGAGAAGAGAAGGTAAAAGGAGGGAGAGATGGAAGTTGAGGACAGTTTTTTGAAAGAAGAAATTTCCCACCCTCTCCGCCCTGTTATAAGGTGTGCGGAGGTGGTTGAGGTTTGGTGGAAGGTAAGAGTTCTGGGTAAATTTGGTGGGGGGGCACCCAAGGTGGTGGAGACCCCCCCCCCCCTTTAAGTGGTGAACGGTGGAGGCCCCTGAGGTGGTGATGTGCTGCTAGTAGCCAGAATGGCTTGGCGGCATTGGTAATTATTGGTGATTTGGTGGTGTGGCGGACTTTACCTTCCGGACCTGCAACCTAGTTGGTTTGGGTACAAATGGTTTGTTCTATTAAGAACCCAAAGTGGTTATAAGAACAAATGGCACAATAAAAAATGACAGTCTTATACCTACACAAACTGTTTAATTGCAAACATATCCACTGTAAGTTGTGCCATATGAAGTGTTTTTGTAAGGCTCTGGTCAGCACCAGTCCCCCAATCTAACACCGCAGTCTTCACCTATAGCGATCCCCTGCTCGGCCTCGGGAGACTGCTTGTGTCTCCCAGCACTCGGTTGCCCCCAGGACATACTGTGCAAGGGATGGTGTCTGAGAATGGCTGGCAGGACACCAGGAGCCCACAGAAAAAGCATTACCTAGATTCCAACAGAGCCAAGTCCCGAACACAGAGCAGAGGTCATACACAGAAAATCCATCCACCAAAAAAAGTACACAAGGGAAAAACACAAGCAGAGTCAGGGTCACAGGCAAAAGGTCAGTCCAAACTGCATAACAACGATAGGTCAGGAACAGGCAAGGTCAGCAACAGTAAATCAGATGAAAACACACTACAGCACAGATCAGCCTAGCTATACGCTACAACAGACATTGGTGACTGGGAGCAGAGAGGCTATAAAGTCCCAGCAGGCAATACCTGTGCAGGACTGAGTCAGGAGCTGATCAGCCTCTAGAATCCCCTTCAGCTGTGTACAGACAACAATGGATGCTGGGGATGCCATAAATACATCAGGCTGCAGGACTAAAAGAAAAGCAGAGGCTGCTGCTATCTTAGTTCCCCTGGCTGCTGCAAATGACATCAATGGGCAGAACAGACAGTGTTTTGTACCACGATGGTGCACAGCAAGGAGTCGCCAGCCAATGGAGCATCTCCTAACAGTTTTGTTTTACAATGATGACACAAAGAATTTTTGGCAACAAGTGGCACAATAAAGAAATAACAGCCCCAGTAACAGAAGAATACAATACAAGAGAATGCTGGAACCTTTGAACATAATTGAATCTTCCCTTGATAAGTATAGAGATTTTTTTAGCAGTGCAAACTGGTGCAAATAATGAATGTCAGCATGAAATGTATAGGTAAGCTTCATCTTTTAATTAAGTCTACATTATAATTGTTTGTACTAGAAGAGCTTAAAATGTATAACTGTCTGTGACCTAACCTAAATAGAATTTTTAACATTAGTGTCTAGCGGCAACACCTCCAAGCTTTCAATTTGCAGTGTAATGTCGGAATATGACCATGGTTATGTGAATGGACTAATATAGGTAATAGTGCACATAAGTGTTAGCATTTCTGTTAATAACTGTTTTGAACAGCAGTGACCGACAAATTTTGTGCCCTAGGTTTATATTCGAGTCAATGTAGTTTTCTTGCTTTTTCAGGTAAAAATAGGTACATTGATTTATATTTGATATTGGTTTATATTTGAACTGGATTATTTTCAAGTATACACAGTAACATACAACAAACAGGTTCATCTAGCTTTTGAAACAAATTCATGGGATCTCATTATTCTTTGTTTTGCATCTTCCCTCTAATAGACCAATATTGTTGGAAATAGGCTTCCAGTTTTGATTAACAAGATACTTTCATTAACAAGATATATATATATATATTTCACCATAGAAGCACCCTGTAATATAATTATTGTATGAAAAAAAAAGAAAAAATAGAAAAAATATAATGTAAAACAGAGTATTGACATGTAAATACCTAAAACCTTCAATTACAATTGACCAAAAACCATTATAGTCCCCCCTTATGTATGGCCACCTTTACGCAAACACTTAAGAGTACTTTGAATGACTTCATTGTCAATTTATTGCACTCTACTGCATCCATTAAACATGCTTAACCTGTATAAGACCGTAACCCTGCTTACCTGTAAGCCTGCTAACCGATTTCACCAAGAGGTCATAAGATTGGCTTAAATACACAGCTACACAACTACACTTTAGTATGTGAATGTTATTACCTAATCCTTAATTTAATCACCAAAGTAATTTATCTCTCGAGAGTCTCATTTTCTTCCAAGTGCAATTATATTTCACAGTATGCATGTTGATTAGGCAGAAACACAGAAATAATTCATCAGAATATTACAAAAATAATTAATCATCAATATACATGGGGAAAAAAAAGAAATTACAATTCTCCCAGTTCTATTAAATAATTAAGCACTTTAATTCCAAAATTATGTATGTTTAATGGAAAGCATGTGATCATCTGTCATCTATATGTACACAGCCAAATCAAAGAAGCCAGTCACAAGTACTTGTGGGTGTCTTTCAACACAGCGTGATACTTGTTTATTTCTAGAGGATGGTGAGAGGTGATATAGGAAGTACAGTATGGGGGCTGTTTTTTAAACAGCTAAAATGTTAGAGATCTCATGAATAATACAGTTTTTCAAGAAGATTATAGAAAACTAAAAATCCAGCACTGCATTGGATAAATAATTATTAAAAGTGGTTTTATACAGAACTAGTAAAAGTACCTATGCCTATACCTATATTGACTTCTTACTATTCCCTGCACTAGATTGAGGGCCAATGCACTGTTAATCAGGCACTACTGCAGTACGTTTTATCATTCTAACACTAGTAGCTTGCTGAATATAGGAGCAAGTACTAATATAGGAGCAACAGACTAATAATCTCATTACATGTTCATGTTCAATCATTGTCTAATTAGAAAGCTGTGGATAGGATACCGACTTGATTGCATTGCTTACCTGCAGTGGGAAAGAGTAAAGTCACTGATCCATCCATGATGTTCAAGTAGAACTAAATGTGAAATA